>NC_059269.1:12426128-12468628 GCF_017591435.1 Portunus trituberculatus | reverse complement strand
CTATTTCAATCCCCACATGAGTTTCTGAAAGTATAAAATTGCCAAATAGTAAGCAGAATAAAAATTGAAACGCGTCGTGGTACTGAAGGGATTAAAAGGGTGTCAGTGTCGTATCTCAGCTACTTTGAATAAACTCCAGTGGATGTTACTAGATCTTTCAAGGATGAGTACTGGATTCTAGTCTTGGTTTAACTGCGTCACTGAGAAAGTAAAGAGACCTACTAAACCTGAATAACCTTTAATGTACCTCATGTAAATACTAGTGAGAACTCGGGGCGTTTAAATGCGACTCCTTTGAAGTTTGGTCGTATTCAGAAACGCTTTGCTCTCTCACCACGACTATATTCCAAAGCCACAGAGGTGATTAGCTGGATTTTCAATAGTGTTTCTCCAGTTAGTAATGTAGAAATTTTATCACTCTGCCTCTAGAACCGTAAAAGCAGCTTAAAAAAAAAAAAAAAACGTGTAAATTTAACCCCTTCAATACTGGGACGCATTTTTACCGTGAGTTTTGGACATGATTGGACGATTTTATTGATATTAGAAAGGGTCTATGGAGGGCAGATGATTAATGGCCAGAGTCTTCACTGTTTTAATTCCAACATAAGTATCTGAAGCTGAATAAAATCACCAAATAGTAAGCAGAATGAATATGGAAACGCGTCATGGTACTGAAGAGGTTAAAAATAAAGCATTTTAGAATAGTGAAGGTGAAGCACAGAAATGATTGAGAATACGGGCCTCTGTATGAAGAAAAAGGAAAATGTCAGCAGGTAGAGGAAGTACCAGACCGAGAAACGTTGGAAGGGAAGTGCTGCTGGCTTGCTGTGTGGGAGACTGCGTCACTTTCTGGCATCCTGTGAGACCGCTACAGCCTCAGTTGGCGCACGTTGTCTCCGTCACGCTGGTCGTTAAGGGATAGTGCCGCTAGACCAAAACACTTCAGTCAAGGTTAAAGGGAAGGCAAACGTTCCCAGTCTCTGTGCTACGCTAGAATGAATTTTACCTTGGAGAGAAAAAAAAAGACGAGGTGAAATTTAAACGAATGAATACAGAGTGAAAGAAAAAAAAAGGAAAAAAGGAAGGAAAAAAAAAAGCACCGAGCGTTTTTTTTTTTTTTTCTTGCTATTGATGGTAGTGGCGGGACGTTTTGGCGGAAATCGCAGGGGCCATTCAGTCTGCAATGGTGTGTAATGCGTTGTCGATACGTGACCGTTACTCCTCAAGATTGTAGTGTTATCTAGTAGTAAATTGTTCGGATGCGGTTATCGTTTAGCAGATTCCGCCGCTTGCACGCTCCATTATCTGTGTTCCAGTTTATATCAGGACAGGACCGTAGCCCTCTCTCTGCAAAACACCACCACCACCACCACCACCTGGAGATTTGTGTTTGTGACGCTCTACTTTGTTGTGAGGGGTGAATTGTGTCGTCGTGGCGCTAGAAGTCATCCTTGTTGCCTCCTAGCGGCGTGCCCCGGGGCGTGTTGTACCGTGGCGAGATGGCAGGGACGGTGCGCTGTAGGACTGGCCTGTACTGGTGTCTAGTGCTCTTCTTCTTTTTTGTAAATGTGATATGTTAGCTTATATATTAACCCCTTCAGTACTGGGACGCATTTTTACCATGTATTTTGGTTATAATTAGACGATTTTACTTACATTAGGAGAGGTCTGTGAAGGTGAGAAGATTAATAGCTAGAGTTTTCACTGTTTTAATCCCCACGTAAGTTTCTGAAGCTGTATAAAATCACTAGTAAGCAGAATAAATATTGAAACGTGTCATGATACTGAAGAGGTTAATATAGTGTCTCTCGAGGCTCAGCTCTTACTTTTTTCACTTGCTTCCTCCGTTTCTCGTTCTACAGAACCACTAAATTGGCTAGAAATGACATGGTCTATTGTTTTCTATCCACTTTCTTTCTTGTGGATGCTTATAGATGATATGATGCCTTGCTATTAGTGATGAGAATTGGGCTCGTATTCTCAAACACCTCTGCGCTTCACCTCCACTGTTTCAAAAGGCTGTATCTAAAACTATATACTTGTAATTTGGTGTTTTTTTTATTTATTTATTATTATTATTTTTTTTTACAGTTCAAGAAGCAGAGTGTCAAGATTTCTACATTATTAACTGGAGAAACACTCATGGAAACTCCGCTAATCATCTCTGTGGCCTTGGAAAATAGTCGTGGTGAGAGAGCACAGCGTTTCTGAATACTGCACTTATGACTACAGTGAAGGGATTAGCAACTTGTGATATCACGAACCACAACAGTTCACAGTATCATTGCAGCGATGGAAGGGAGACAAACGTGAAAATGGTAGGTTTCGTCAATTGTTTTTTAGGATAGGTAACGATTGAGAGAGAGAGAGAGAGAGATAAAGAGAGAGAGAAAGAGAGAAAAAAAAAAAAAGGATTAGATACGTCACTCCTTCATAGAGGTATTCATTTTCTGTTAGTGCACGAGGCGAGACTGAGCTGAAGTAACACGTCTATTTAAAACGTTTTCCTTAGTCTTGTTTGAGGTGCAGGTTATTGTGATTTCATGATTGTGTCTTGTTTGCAGTATTTTTATTTTCTCATAGGCTTAGAAATAGTATCGCAGATTTGTTTAGCTCCTCAGCAGTTTTGTTTGAGGTGCAGGGTATTGTGTCTTGTTTGCAATATTTTTGTGTTTTCAGGGTTATAAATAGTATCACAGGTTTGCTGAGCGTTCAATCATTCTTCAGATCTTTGCTATTTATGACAAACAACATAGGCACGTGGAGTATATACGCTACTAAACCTTTAGACGTTTAGAGGCTTCATTGTCAGTGTAAGACATGATTTAGTACACATCTCTCTCTCTCTCTCTCTCTCTCTCTCTCTCTCTCTCTCTCTCTCTCAGTGGTGTTATGTTCGCCTGAGTTGAAGTGAGTGGGTGTGTGCGTGTGTGTCTACGTGCACTAATGGTGTCTTCACAATGATGATGCCTCAAGGCCTTCCCGCGGACACATGATGCTGCTTGACTGTTAAGCTACCCATATGGATGCTACAGTTGAAGTAAAGACAGTTGTAAACACGTAGCATTGCAGGAAATGGCTGGCGTATCTCACCCAATTTCAGTCTCTCTCTCTCTCTCTCTCTCTCTCTCTCTCTCTCTCTCTCTCTCTCTCTCTCTCTCTCTCTCTCTCTCTCTCTCTCTCTCTCTCTCTCTCTCTCTTACCTCCGATTGGATGTAATTTATAACCTTATCTAACCAGAAATTGATTTATAGCTCGTGTTAAGAAAATACCATCTCTACTTAATATTTTTCCATAATTTTTTAATGTATTTTTTTACGCAACCCTTTGACAATTAATTTCTACCTGTTTACTTTTTTTTTTTTTTTTTTACCTTCGATTTGATGTAATTCATAACCTTATCGAACCAGAAATTAATTTATAGCTCGCGTTAAGTAAGTCACCCCCTCTACTCCTACATATTTTTCCATGATTTTATTTATTTTTTAATGTATTTGTTACGCATCCTTTGACAACTGTTTACACTTCATTAATTTTCACATGAGCTGCCTAATGAGGCTAGAGTTCCCTCAACCCACCCCACACATACTTTCCTCTCTGAAATAATTCCTCTAATCCTTTTCCCACTCAATTGTGCGGCGCTGTAAGTATACCAATTTGATTAGTGAGAATAATTTTTGCCTGTTGTATCCCACTCTCTCATTATTCAGCTTTGTAAAATACGACTATTCACTTTACCAGGCACACTGACTGACTGACTGACTGACTGACTGACTGACTGACTGACTGACTGGCTGGCTGTCTTACTCACTGACTGACCTCTATTCGGCACAGGAAAATCAATTGACTCGTTCATTTTCTCTTTTCAAGCGCCATTACTTTGTTTTCAGTCACATTCATTTTGAGTTTGCCACACAAAATATCACATTATTTTCTGACACATCCGTGTACACAACACACACACACACACACACACACACACACACACACACACACACACACACACACACACACACACACACACACACACACACACACACACACACACACACACACACACACACACACACACAATGAAGGGTGTACGAGTTAAATCCCGTGTATAAAAATACTTTGTTTTCTCTTCACTACTATTTCCAAAGGACTCAGACATGATTAGCAGAGTTCTGGAATGAGTATTGTTGAAATCTTGTCATTCTGTCTCTAGAACTATAAAAAACGCACTTAACCTCTACAGTACTGGGACACATTTTCACCTTGAGATTTGTGTGTGATTAGACCATTTTATTGAAATTAGGAAGGGTATATGAAAGTCAGAGGATTAATGGCCAATCTTCGTCATTTTAATCCCCCACGTAAGTTTCTGAAGCTGTATAAAATCACTAGATAGTCACCAGAATGAGTATTGAAACGCGTCATGGTACTGAAGGGGTTAAAAGCACGTACCACTTCAGTGAGAGTCTTCAAAAGTATCAGAACTGCAGCTTATAAGTGTTTTGGAATATAGTAAAATTTTTAACCCCTTCAGTACCATGACGCGTTTCCATAATCATTCTGCTTACTATTTGATGATTTTATACAGCTTCAGAAACTCATTTGGGGGATTAGAATACTGTGGCTATTAATCTTGTGTTAATAAAAGGGTCTAATCGTACACAAATCTCAAGGTAGAAAATGTGCCCCAGGACTGAAGTGGTTAAAAGAAACAGGAAGTCGAAGACTCGCTTATCGGGTACTGCACGCTTCATATCCTGAAACCAAAGCAACGGCGAGGAAAATATCACAGAAACAAGGTAGCTCGTAGTGGAAAGCTAGGTTTGAATGCTACAGGAAGCTCCACTAAATAAAGAGGACGCCACACTGAGCTCCGGTGGACAATTTTTACCGGCGGTTAGTGTTAGCGGTAATGGCCCGAGCGGTGACTTTTTAAAGAGATGTGTCCACGCGGGACGTGAAGTGCTGCTGTCGTGTTCATGCGAAGGGAATACAACACTCACACTCGGGTTGGTTGTGGGAGTGTCACTTCACGTTAGTATTTCAGTGTCTGTGTAGCCTCGTGCGTCTTTTCTTACTCCTGCGTGAGGGTGATTCCGGTATATCTTGTGTGAACGTTTGCGTATTTTAAGCGGTGTTCTATTTGAAGTTTACACCATTTCCTGACGTATGTTGTAACGCTGGAAACGTTTGTCTTTAAACTATCACATATCTCTTACACTCTGCGAGCAGCTTTGTTATATAATCTCACCGCATGCATTGTTCAAAGAAGACACTTTCATGTTTTACTGTGCTATATATATCTTGCTTTGAATTAAGGCTTGCGTTTTGAAATGGTTTGACATCATGTTTGAATAGATTTCAGTACTAGTGGAAGAGAGAGAGAGAGAGAGAGAGAGAGAGAGAGAGAGAGAGAGAGAGAGAGAGAGAGAGAGAGAGAGAGAGATGAGACCACTAATTCTTCTGTAACTGTTGAAAAAATAAAGTCCGTATGAGAAAAAAAAAATAAGAACGCTGGTTTAAATAAAGTAGGATATCACAAATAAACCCATGGCAGCTGTTGGTTTTTTTTTCTTTGTGTTCCTTTGCGCTCCTTTGCACTCTTAGGCATTATTCAATTATGACCCTTAGCATTCATCGTAACTAAGTGCGTGAATTGTTTAAACGACCTTGGCTGGCAGTATTCCGGTAATGGTGTTTGTTTGACGTGAGGGAATTGTCTGTATAATCGCTGGCTCAGAATTCACACGAGAAACAGGAGATATTTAAGGCGATTCCCGTTACCATCTCGAAAAACTACCCTTCACATTACCTTGTACGTGTAGCCAGGTGGTGTTTGTTATGGCAGTACTTCTCTGTGTCTTGATTCTAAGTTACCCTTCTTAATTTCGTAATCGCTCTGAGATCTCCCGTGTTTTATGGCGCGTGGAGAAGTTGTTGTCGTGTTCTGTAATGCATGATGGGTATTGGGAACGATAACGGTGTCAGAGGCGAAGTAGTTGGTAGCAGGTGTTGGTGCCAAGTGTGTGCGTGTTGGCGGGTGGGGAAAGGAAGTAAGGAAGGGGAGAAGAGAAGTTGGTGGCGCTACAGGCAGTGCAGGGGTTGGAGCGAGGGGACAACTAGGCGATGGGACATGAAGGGGAGAAATATATGTATCACTTTTACCTTTTATTTGTCCGTTGTTCCCCTTTTGTCAGATGTATTGAATATTTATTTATTCAGAGGAAAAAATAAAGTTTACCTACACGTGGAGTAGTAAGGGAACAAATAGATTTTTATTGACGTATCTTTTATTTTTCTTGCTGAAGTGGAAGTTTGAAATGGAAGACAAACTCAAAAATGAAGCGTATTGTGTATTATTCCTGGCAGATGAATATTTAGTCGTCGCATCTTTACAAACCTCCTGTGAAAGTTATCGAAATTTTCAAATGTGTTTCCAGAGATATTTTTAACAGGCTTTAGTGGATGCGATTGGAATTTTCTTGGATGCTTTGATGATAAAAGTGACAGTTTAATAAAAATCCAGCTTTAACAGTGGGATGAAGTCATAGCGAGGACTCAACTTAATACTTCCTCAGTCTTTTTTTTTCTTTATATACCATGTGGGCTCTTCACGGGAATTTATGGGGTACCTCCTATCTCAAAGCCCACCCGCTAGGAAACCGTTGCCCCGAGTGAGGAAGCCCAACCTACACTCGGACCGTGGACAGGATTCGAACCCATGCGCTTGGAGACTCCTCGGACTCCAAAGCACGCACTGAAAACTAAAAATCCTTTTTAACCCCTTCAGTACTGGGACACGTTTTTACCATTAGTTTTGAGTATGATTAGACGATTTTATTTACGCTATCAAGGTTCTATGGAGGTCTGAAGGCTAATGGTCCAAAATCACCACTATTTTGATCCCCACTTGAGATTTTGAAGCTGTTTGAAATCACCTAATAGTAACCTAAGTGAATATGAAAACGTGTCATGGTATTGAAGGGATTAATATGGTCCTCAGTGTCATAGTTCAAATTTTTCCCTTCATTTTTTACTAGAATCACCTCAACCTTCCTTTTTCACAGTAAGGACTTGACATATTTCCTGAGCCTTTCATAGTACGTGCTCTTCAGGAAACTATGTATGGAAATTCTTTATAATATTTCCTCGATGTCGAAGTCCACTTTTTTTCCCTTCAACGTTTACTAGAACCACAACCTCTCTTTTTTCACAGTAAGGACTTCACTTGATATATCTTCAGTTTTTCAAAATACGTACTCTTAATGAAAGTCTTAGTGAAACTCTACATTTTTCCTTTACTAGAAGTACTCTACACAACCTCCCTTTTTCATAGTAAGACTTGACATAATATTTCTTCAGACTCAAAGTACGTAGTCGTAATGGGGGAAAAAAAGAGGTCAAAACATTCTTCATATGACGTTATAGCCCCATTTTTCCCTTCAATATTTACTAGAACTAGCTCCAAACAATCTCCCTTTTTACTTTGTTGTGTCTGCGCGACTTATTAAAGCGAGTATTCTGCCGCTATGTATCCAGTGGAAGTCATGTGTGCCGGGTTACCAGAGCACCACGGCAGTCCCCTCACATTTCACCCTTTCATCTGTGACTGCATCCGTCCCGAGTCCGTTCCCCACTTCCAGGCTTTCAGTTGCTCTTTTCAGCTTCCACCCTCTATATTGGCACTTGTACCCGCGGTCTCCCAGCTCTTCTTTCATTCCCATACAGGAAACTGCACCCTCATTCCTTTGATTTTATAACATTGTGGCATTTCCCATCACGCGTGCGCTCTCTAACACACACACACACACACACACACACACACACACACACACACACACACACACACACACACACACACACACACACACACACACACATCTTATATTTATAGCTTATATGCGTGCACTTCCAGCGGCGTGACATAGAGTGGGTGAAAGGACAGCGGTGTCAATGGAAGCGACAGAGAGTAAAGGAAAGTCGGTCATATTCTACGCTGTCAACTATTAGGTTTTGAGAGAAGGATGTGCTAATGGTCTGCTGCTATATTGATTGTGCACGGCAGGAATGTATTGTACCTTATATTTTATGGTGAACCTTATTAAAAAACGCGTTGCTCTCTCACCGTGACTATTTTCCGAGGCCACAGAGATGACTAGCCGGGTTCTCATGACTGTTTCTCTTGTTAATAATGTAGAGATCGTGATAATGTGTCTCTGGAACCTGTAGAGCGTAAAAATTATGTTAATGTGTCTCTAGAACCTGTAGAGTATAAAAATTATGTTAATGTGTCTCTAGAACCTGTAGAGTATAAGAATCATAATGTGTCTCTAGAATCTGAAAAGCATCCTTAAAAAACCCGTGGAACATTAATTAGAGCATCCTTAAAAAGCCCGTGGAATAGCGAGAATGTGACGCAGAGGTGTTCCGGAAAGTAGTCCTGTATTGCACTGTTATGATCTCGTTTTATTGACTGGTACACTGTGATGCCTTGATTAATGAAGGTGGCGCAACACAACATGCCGCAATCCAGCTCAGCACTAGAACACACGAGGCCGCGGGGCACAGGAAGCGCAAATCACAACAATTCAAGTGTTTGGACGTCATTTCCATATCCGCATCATAAAGCGACGTTCACATTGCAGCATCCCGCAGCCATCCCAGCCATCCGCTTCAACATCATCAGCAACACCAGTGGCCCGCAACCCCATAACGCCCCGCAGCCGTGCTCTTGCCATGCCTAATATCGCTCGTCCCGCTAAAACACCTGGTGAGTCACAAACCTTCCTTGTTATTCTGCTCCTGGTACACTTGTTCATGGCAGATGTTTAGTGTTCAGTTCACCTATCTTGCCCATTTTGATTTCCTTGTTCGGGATTCCTGGAACGAGAAGGAAATATTGACTCAAGTGCATTTTGTATTTTACACAAATCTGCTGCGGTGATAAAGCCTTCAGTGCCGGAAATAGCGTCCCTCCATCAATATCGATGAGGGTTGCTTGCCACTACGCTCTACACCTCTTCTTCTTCCTCTAAATTTATCTTTTTCGTTTTCATTTCCTGTTTTTCTCCTTTCTGTATTCTCTCCTTTCTTATCTTTTCTTCCTTTTTTTTTTTTTCTTCTTACTTTTGTTCTTCTTGTTCTTGTTTTCTTTAATTTCTCTTAATTTTTCTCCTCCTCCTCCTCCTCCTCCTCCTCCTCCTCCTCCTCCTCCTCCTCCTCCTCCTCCTCCTCCTCCTCCTCCTCCTCCCCCCCCAGTAACTTGACATAATCTCTGCCTTTCTTTATTGAGTTCCCGGCACACCTGTGTTTCCCGCCACACACCTCCTGCGGCAAACACTCCCGCTTGGTGTCACGTGACTAGAGAGTGAAATAAAAGCTTAAGAGAGAATGTCGGTGCAGAATTATCCCCTCGTTTTTGTGGCGCATTTACACACACACACACACACACACACACACACACACACACACACACACACACACACACACACACACACACACGTTAATTTTCACGGGAATTCGTCTACGTACACGCACTCAGTTCACCAGCACGGACCCACGCACGCACACTACACGCGAGCCATCCATACACGAAGAGAAAACAATGCCAGAACGAATGTACGACACGCAGGTACGCACGCACGCACGCACGCCCGCACGCACACACGCACTTAGTAACAGGTTTATTTAATTGACCACGCACAAAAAATCTCTCTCTCTCTCTCTCTCTCTCTCTCTCTCTCTCTCTCTCTCTCTCTCTCTCTCTCTCTCTCCTCACCATGACTCTTTTCCAAGCCCACAGAGACGATTAACATCGTTTTCAAGAGTGTTTCTTCAGTTAATGATGTAGAAATCTTGTCATTCTGCTTCTAGAAGCGTAAAACACCTTAAAATCCTCGTGTAAATTTAGATAAAGCCTTTTGAAGTAGTGGAGGTGAAGCACAGAAATGTTTGTCATTTGTCATTAAGTGAGCTGTTCTGATCGATAAAGACGGAATCTCGCCTTATCAAGAGTGAGTCACGCGTCGAAAGTTTATCGTAATCTTTCGGTGAAGGTAAGAGAGAGAGAGAGAGAGAGAGAGAGAGAGAGAGAGAGAGAGAGAGAGAGAGAGAGAGATAACCTATATTAACCCGTTCGATACTGGGACACCTTTTTTAGCTTAAGATTTGTGTACGATTAGACCATTTTATTTACATTAGCAAGAGTCTGTAGATGTCAGAAGATTAACGGCTACAGTCTTCATTATTCTAAGTTTCTGAAGCTGTAGAAAATCACCAATATGGAAACGCGTCATGCTACTGAACGGGTTAATAGCTTCTACATTCTCTCACTCCACATTTTTTTTTATAAATTAAAGGAAAGAACTAAATAACTAAGAAAAAGATACGATACTGTCATTGATAATTCCCCAGTCATCAAAATTATCCAAACTCCAGGCCTTCTTTGTACGTGGGGACATAATTCATGAAACAAAGAGAAATTTTCCTATTTTTATTATCCCTTTTCATGAGAAACTTTTCACTGAATGGCTCTTTCATTTCCTGTATTTTTACGGTGAGTCAAAGGTTCTCATTTTTCTCTGCTCGTCCTGGCGTCAGATTTAGTCGTTTTTTTTTCTTTCCTTGCGTTGGAGCTTCGAAACAGAAATTTAGAATAGAGTTAGTGATTCATTCTGCGTATTCGGACTTGTTGCGGTGTTGACAACTTTAACTAATCCCTTCATTACCTTGGTGTGTTTTCATATTCATTCTGGTTACTATTTGGTGATTTTAAACAGCTTCAGGAACTTATTTGGGGATTAAAATAGTGAAGATTCTGACCTCTACAGACTCTTTCTAATCTAGATAAAATCGTCCAATCATACCCAAAATTTAGGTAAAAATGCGTTCCAGTACTGAAAGGTTAAGGAAATCGCCATTATATTTATCTGGTCAACCACATATTATTGTTTTTCAAATAATTTTTTCATCCATGCTTTTGTCAGTTACGAAAAAAGAGGGACAAATGTATATGGTTCACAGCTTTAACCCTTTCAGTTCTCGGACACATTTTTACCTTGAGGTTTGGGTGTGATTAAACGTTTTTTTTTTGACATTAGGAAGGATCTGTGGGGTTAGAAGATTAGTGGCCAGAGCCTTCACTCTTTCAATCCCTACATAAGTTTCTGAAGCTGTATAAGATCACCAAATAGTGAGCAGAATGAATATGAAAACGCGTCTTGGTACTGAACGGGTGAAGGAAATTTACTTAACGTTTATCTAGTTAAGCGTATATTGGTACAGTGGAACCACGCTCACTTTGAGGTCATAGGGGTCTCCAGGCACATAGGAATCCTGGCTACGGTCCGAGTGTAGGTTGGGCTTCCTTACTCGGAGTAACGGTTCCCTAGCGGGTGGATTTTGAGATAGGAGGTACCCAAAAAAGTACCTCTTTTAGCCCATAAATTCCCGTGAAAAGCCCGCACGATATAAAAAAAGCAGGAATTGTATCATGACTATTAATGCATGATATTTATTTTTTCCATCATGATCATTGTCCCCAAGAAAAGACTGTTATCGTGGCGCATCGTCTCCCTTGCACCCCCCCACCCTCTATCACTCCTTCCACCAACCCGCATCACCCTCACCAAACAGCCATTTAATATTTATGATCTTATTTACCGCAGTCTATAGAGAGAAGTGAAGCAAATTTGTTCTTCGTAAACCCTTCAAGGAGTGAGTGAGTGGTTTCTTGTACAATATTCGGTTGAGACACTGAAGCAGGAGGCGATACGAGAAGATGGTTTTGAATTAATGCCCCGCGACAACGAGGTCATATGCCACTTAGGAAGAAAGGACGTGGGAAGTTTGTGTATTTAGATTTGCATTCTAACTGACCGCCAACATCACCACCACGATGTTCATAACCTCTCTTGATGCTTTGATCCGCTGCTATTGTTTATCTTTTACTAATATTAATCTCTTCAGTACTGAGACGTATTTACCTTTCAGGTTTGGGTATGATTAGGTGATTTTACTTACTTTAGGAAGGATCTGTGGAGTTCAAAAGATTAATGGCCAGAATCTTTACTATTTTAATCCCCCACATGAGTTTTTGAAGCTGTATGGAATCGCCAACTAGTAACCAAAATGAATATGAAAACGCGTCCTGGTACTGAAGGGGGTTAAGCACACTTTTCGTTTTTTGAGAGATGAGAAGTTGAACAGACGTTATTTTGTCGATTTTTACGTATTCTTTTCTAGTCCTTTTTTCATCTTCATCCTTTCCCTGGTCTTTGTCACATCTTTCCTCACTTACCAAGCACTTTGAAACGTTCGTTCTTGCTCTTCAGTCACCTACCTCTAAACATTACACGAACCCTCAAAAAACTGTAAAAACTATTCTTCTTCATCCTTTTTTGTACGTGCTTGTGAAAATTTAATCTGTTTCTTAGTGCTGTGAATTGTTTATCAGTGAACGAGTGAACACAATAGGAAGACAACGCAATAACAATTATATACCAGTGCTGGGAAATAATTAATTGCATTGTGCCTGCTAATGTACTGGCTACAAATAATACACCTGCACCTGGCCATTATCATTAGTGCCGATAATTATTACGTTCATTATGCTTTTAAATAATGCAATGAAAGTAAGGTGGCGGAGAGTGTTGTAACCTACACAGCTGTGGATAATTATATGATTAATGATATTGGAATACTGGCAATGGTGGTGGTGTTTTTGATACTCTGGTGACTGTTGTTGTTGTTGTTTAGAGTTGTAGTTGTTGTAGCAGTAAAATTCTAAAGATTGTCGTCATTTTAAAGGTTCATATCCTCTCAATTGTATCATTTGTTTCTATCTACATTTCCGTTTTCTCTATCCATTCTAACGTACTGCACAACATTTTCATAGACAGCCATCATATAAAGTTTCCCATCCCCTCACTGGCTCGTATTTTCAAACATTTCTGTGCTTCACCTCCACTATTTGAAAAGGATTGATTTAAGTTCACAGGAGTTTTTAAGGTGTTTTTTACGGTTTTAGAGGCAGATTGACAAGATTTCTGCATTATAAACTGGATAAATTCTCGAAAATCCCGCGTGTCATTTCTGTGGCATTGGAAAACTGTCGTGCTGAAAGAATAAAGCGTTTCTGTGTCACTCGTTGCTGTCTACATTCCCCGTACCCCTCTCGTAAAATCACAACACGTTAAAACCTCGACCACCAGCAGGAAGACAGAAAAAAAGCAGTTACCGTGAAGAATTATTACCACTGTTACACACTATTCTTAACTTGAGTGCGTGTTTGGAGCGACGCTGTGCTGGATATTGTTTGCACCGCTGATGACGATGCTGGACTGACTAATCCGTCCACTGAATTTACGAACGAGATAAGAGTCGGAGGTTCATGTATCTCAGAGGAAGACAGATAAGCGATGCAGGCAGAGCGGCGTAAAATAGCGTCACGATAAGACAAATGCCGTAAACACATGCGAAAAATTCTCAAAATGGAGTCATAAATAAATGTAAGCGAGAATCTAGCAAGCTTTTAAAAGGTTGAAAGAATGATAATAAGAAAATAGTTAACAAATGCAGAGTCAAAGAGCATAAAGCAACGAATATAACTAAAGAAAACGAACCTAAACTAACCTAATCTGATAAAACTTTAACTTAACCTAATCTAACTTAAATGTATTGCCAGCGTTTATTATTTCCTACACGAGAGATCATTTAATGCACAACCAAAGGAAACTCTATCTCATCTAATCTAACCTAACCTAACTTAACTCTAACTTAACTCGAACTCTAACTTACTCTAACCTTTTTCCTGCCCTAACCCAACCTAACCTAACTTAATTTTAACCTAACCCAACCTAACCTAACTTAATTTTAACCTAACCTAACCTAAGCTAACCTAACTTTATATTGTGTTTGGTATTTTCTACACGAGAGATAAGTTGATGCATAACCAAAGGAAACTAACCTAACCTAACCTAACCTAACCTAACCTTGTATCTATTTTCTACTCGAGAGATAACCAAAGGAAACTCTAACTAACCTAATTCTAATGTTTTTCCTAACCTAAACTAATCTTACCTTACCTAACTTAACCTTTCCTAATTTAACCTAACGTAACCTAACCTAACCTGACCTAACCTAACCTAACCTAACCTAACCTGACCTGACCTAACCTAACCTTTCCTAACCTAACCTAACCTAACCTAACCCTCTCCTGACCTAATCTAACCTAACCTAACCTAACCCTCTCCTGACCTAACCTAACCTAACCTAACCTAACCTAACCTAACCTAACCTAAACTTATATTGTGTCTGTTATTTTCTACACGAGGGATGATTTATTGTGACCTGCTTCCCTTTGGAGATCTCGTTTAGGAAGTGACTGTGTAATTTTGAGCTCCTTGCCCTCCAAAGCGTGTTGCGAGATTGGAAGTTTGGCAACGTTAAGTGAGTTGGTAGATGTGTGTGTGTGTGTGTGTGTGTGTGTGTGTGTGTGTGTGTGTGTGTGTGTGTGTGTGTGTGTGTGTGTGTGTGTGTGTGTTTCTATTTTCTTTTTCTTTCTCTTCTTGTTCTTTTCTTCTTCATCTTGTTCTTGTTGTTCTTGTTCTTGATCTTGTTCTCCTTAATGCCATTCATAGCGGCACTTTTCATCTTCCTCCTCCTCCTCCTCCTCCTCCTCCTCCTCCTCCTCCTCCTCCTCCTCCTCCTCCTCCTCCTCCTCCTCTTCCTCCTCTTCCTCCTTTGGTGATGACATTCACCAAACTGTTTTTTTTTCAAATCAGTTTCATGTACCCATATTTCTTCTCTTTAGCTTCTCCTCCTCCTGTCTCTACCACTAGTAGTTAGTAGATAGTCTCCACAAACAGCCTAGTAAGGACCTAAGGGTCTGTTGCTGTTTGTCTTCCTTTGTATATTCCTTTGTATATTCCTCTTATCTGTAGCCAGTTAGAAGTAATTACCAAACAGCCTCGAAAGGATCAAGAGGTCTGTTGCCGTTTGAATTTCCTTTGTATTCCTCCTCCTCCTCCTCCTTCTCCTTCTCCTTCTCCTTCTCCTTCTCCTTCTCCTTCTCCTTCTCCTTCTCCTCCTCCTCCTCCTCCTCCTCCTCCTCCTCCTCCTCCTCCTCCTCCTCCTCCTCCTCCTCTGTACACACACACACACACACACACACACACACACACACACACACACACACACACACACACACACACACACACACACACACACACACAAGCAGCTCCCATCATTTTGAAGTGTTGCATTTCCTCTTTTGAGTAGCACCTGTGGATAAGGAGGAAGAAGAAGAGGAGGAGGAGGAGGAGGAGGAGGAGGAGGAGGAGGAGGAGGAGGAGGAGGAGGAGGAGGAGGAGGAGGAGGAGGTGCTGCTGCTGAATGACGTTAATTTGTGGAGCGAAGACCGATTAAGCGAGGGAAGATAAAAGGAAGGAGAGGGAGCAGAAAAATAAAGGAAGATGATACGGCAGGGAGGGAGAGAAGGAGGGAGGCAGGAGGCAGGGAGGGAACCAACGGTAAAACAAGCTGATTATTTTAAGGGGAAGCTGCTAAATGAATCGTCAACCTTCTCAGCAAATTGCCTCCGCGTTGAAGGTTCAGAGGGAATGAGAGGAAAGATCAAAGTGTTTTAGTATTGTAAGTGAGAAGGAAGAGATTGAATTTCCCGTAACTGGAGATGGGAAGTCAAGAGAAGGTTGGCTCTTATGCTCGTATTCTCAAACACTTCTGTGTTTCACCTCAACTATAACAAAAAGGCTTTATTTAAATTTGCACAAGTTTTTTTAAAGGTGTTTTTATTGTTCTAGAGGCAGAGTGACAAGATTTCTACACTATTAACTGTAGAAGCACTCTTGAGAACCCCGCTAGTCATCTCTGTGGCCTTGGAAAATAGCCGTGGTGAGAGAGCAAAGCGTTTCTGAATACGGACCTTAGTCATACAGATAAGACTACACACACAAGGGTATAAATAAGAGTATAAGTATTAAAGACAAGACATTTAACGTAGCATACAATGATGAAAGATGGAAGATGAATGACAGACAGGCCATTACTCAAATAACACTGGCCAAAGACATAATTTCACAAAGCACATTGGAATTCATGTCTATAAATCAAGGGGAAACGAATGTATGGAGTGATGAAGTGCCTTTGTAACAATAAGAACAGGTGGAGCATACGTGAGGACAGTTATGTGACGCTGTTCTCTTTACTTGTAACATTTTCAACAATATAATAGCGTTACTTTTTGGGAACTCTGGGTGTGAAGACGCTGATAATGAGATGAAAGATGAACGGCAGCGACATGGTCAGAGAAGAATGGAAGTAACAAATCTTTTATCACACCACGACGCCTCTTAATTAATAACCCGTCAGTCTCTCTCTCTCTCTCTCTCTCTCTCTCTCTCTCTCTCTCTCTCTCTCTCTCTCTCTCTCTCTCTCTCTCTCTCTCTCTCTCTCTCTCTCTCTCTCTCATCCTCTCTCACTCTTCCTGGCTCTTTAATACTCAGTCCACAGCTTTCCTTTTACCGCCTCACTCTCCGATCTCTCTTTTTACATTTATCTTTCATTTCTTGTTCTCCTCCACCCTTGCTTTCCTGGTGTAATCCCTGATACTTATTATTGCCGCTTTCCTTTGTTCCTCTAAATTCATTTAATGTGTTTTCCCCCTCTTCATGTTCCGAGGGGAAAAAAAAGGGGATATAAAGCATTCGATTCTACCCGCACATTTTCGTACGTTCTATATTCTTTCCCCTTAATGCAAAAACGTCATCAGCACTTTTAATACTGGTCATGCGGGGAAGATAAAATTGTGAATCATTAAGCCCCCGAGGAACCTCTTTGCGCCAGGAGAGGTAAAAAGGCAGGAAACGAGAGGAGAGGATGAAATGAGCACTGCTGGAAGGGAAGGGAAATTTGGAAGATACTTTTTTTTTTCTTTTCCAGCTTAAAAACTTCAATAAAATGTCTCATTAAAGAAAGAATAGTAATGTTCGTATTTTTGGTGGTAATGGTGTATGTACAGCTGCCTCGAGTTACGCTTATATAGAAATCGAATGAAAATGAGTATAGAGATCGTTGAGGTACTTCATATTAAACCCTTCAGTACCATACCGTGTTTCCATATTCATTCTGGTCACTATTTCATAATTGTGTATAGCTTCAGAAACTTAGGTGGGGGATTAGAATAGTAACGACTCTGGCTATTAATCTTTTTTGACCTCCATAGACTCTTTCTAGTGTGAATAGAATAGTCGAATTATACCTAAAACTCATAGTGAAAATGCTCTCAGTACTGAAGTGTGTGTGTGTGTGTGTGTGTGTGTGCTTTGCGTGCACTTTCCCTATAGTATTATGACAGGATCTTGGTTATGGCATTTGGGAACCCTTACCCCGAGTGGTCATGGTACTGAAGGAGTTGATGTGCCTCTCGTACTTCCACGGAAAAACAAGAGAGTGGAAAAAAAGAGAAAAATGAGTTTTGCTATAATTTGAACATTGATATAAAGCTACTTCGTACAAACCCCACTTTTATATTTGGCTTGTATGTTTCTGTGTTTTCTTTCTTAATTTGCGTTTTTTTGTGTGCTTCTGCCTCTGTCCATCTGTTTTCCGTCTTATTCCTTCCTTCTTCTCTCTTAACTATGCTGTCTGGTTGTGTGTGTGCCTTTTTTTGCTTGTGTATTTCCTGTCTACCAAAAAAATTGGCCCACTGATATACCAGACTTCTTTAGTACTATGACGCGTTTCTTTATTCATGCTGCTTCCTATTTGGTGATTCTATACAGCCTCAGAAACTCATGTGAGGGATTAAAATAGTGAAGACTGTGGCCATTAATCTTCTGACTTCCATAAACTCTTCCTAATGTCAATAAAATGGTCTTATCGTACACAAATCTCAAGGTAAAAAGTTGTCCCCATATGGAAGGGATAATCTCAGAATTGGAGGATAAGTGTCTTGAAACCTTCCCTTGAGAGAGTGTAAGTCATAGGAAGGGGAAGCACAGAGGCAGACAGGTAGTTCCAGAGTTTGCTGGTGGTGGAGACAGCTCACAAAGTTTATCAAATGACGTATTATAGTTAGCCATAATGCAGCAAATTCTGATGTGTTGGGTAAGTATTTAGGTGGTTTATATGTGTGGTATGGTATGGGTGGTATGTATGGGTGGTTTATATGTGGGGTATATGTTGAATAAGTATTTAGGTGGTTTAAATGTGTTAGAGCTTGGATTGTGATGATCGTAGGGGAGCAACAGTCTTCAGATTTTGTGTAATAAGTATGTAAATATAAACAAAATGGTGTAGATGAATACAAAAATCATTCCTAACTTGAAAATCTTCATATAACATTTGGGATGTAATGAAATCGATGCCGTTTTACTGAAAGAGTTTATTTAGAGGCCACAAAATGATTAACTAGTGTTTTTATATTGACGATGCAGAATCCTTATAAAACTGAATGATACTAAGATTACATTATCTTTTCCATCACAGGGCAATGTTAGGTTAAGTTTAGATACATTCAGTTCATTAATATCACTACAGATTCTTTCATTGCCTAAATAATTTCAAATAAGCGCCACATTTTGCTCGGAAATAAACAGTCTGGGTCAGGAAATTAGTGCGCTGAGATAATTTCCATAATCCCACACAGCTATCACTGGAATAATGAGAACTCCCTTGAAAACCCCGGAACTTGCGCCCGAGTCTGCTGAAATGTGTTTAGATAAGACTTTGCAACATTTGAGCGTAAAGTCCATCCCAGCCAGCGGTACTGAAGGTGGGAAAAGGTGCTATACAAATGCTTATAGTCTTAAACATTTCTCAGTCCCTCCCTGTAAAATGTTTTCCGTCTCACATTGCTAAACATTAAACATTTTCTTAAATCCTAAATCTCCCTGAAAGTTTTAGTTCCATTTCGTTGTCAGGGATTTGTGGCATTGAACGAAACACATAAATGCCGCTGTAAATATGCCACTATCTTTGGGCTTGAATCCTTGTGAAATACCACTTAACACGTTCCGATGGTATTTGACAGTACGGGAGAAAAAATATGAAGCTTTTTTGGTGTACGTGTTAAAATATCTCTTTTTTTTTTGGGGGAGGAATGAAAGAGTTTGTATTGAAAAAGTGTAGAAAAAGGACTTAGAGAAAAAAATTGGCTTCATTATTCTATTTTTATTTATTTATTTTTGGTAAACCTACAGAGTTTCACCACCTTGCCCTTTCTGGACGAAACTATTTTTTTCTGGTAGATTTCGGCTTGCTTTTAATTAAAATACCACTTGTTTTGGGCGCAAATCAACCAATTTTTTTTTACAGCCCCGAAACATATTATGATTTGCATAAAAAAACAACTGGTAAATTAATTAAAAACAAGCCGAAATCTACCAGGAAAAATTAGTTTCGTCCAGAAAAGAACCCAACCCAACCCAACCCAACCCAACCCAACCTAACCTAACCTAACCTAACCTAACCTAACCTAACCTCAACCTAACCTAACCTAACCTACCTTAATTCAACCTAACCTAACCTAACCTAACCTAACCTACCTTAATTCAACCTAACCTAACCTAACCTAACCCAACCCAATCTAACCTAACCTAACCTAACCCAACCTAACCTAACCTAACCTAACCTAACCTTCAACCTAACCCAACCTAACCTACCCAATTCAACCTAACCTAACCTAACCTAAACCCAACCCAACCCAACCCAACCTAACCTAACCTAACCTAACCTAACCTAACCTAACCCAACCCCAACCCAACCCAAACCCAACCCAACCCAACCCAACCCAACCTAACCTAACCTAACCTAACCTAACCTAACCTAACCTAACCTAACCTAACTAAACCTAATCTAACCTAACCTAACCCAACCTAACCTAACCTAACCTAGCCTAACCTAACCTAACCTAACTAAACCTAACCTTAGGGGCTGTCGTGATTGGTGGAAATAATTATGCTTTTTTTTTTTTTTTATTGGCCGCCGCTTCAGTTTCAAAGAACAGAACCAATCAGCGTAAACAATTAAGCGCATGCTCAGCAATGGTATGTCACGGAGCTCCCCGAGCCGCCATGAGCGCATGACACCATCAGTGTGCGGCAGGGTTTGATGCGGGAGGCTAGGCTAGTGTCACGGCTCATCACCAAAACACCAAAACACGCTTAAATAAAAAAAAAAAAATCTGTGTCGCCATTCAGAAAGGTTGCACCTAGTATATATGGGGTTCAAATTACTCGTAATCAGGAGCTCTATCTCTTGAGGTGGGTAAAAAACACGTAGCTGATTGTGGTGAAACTCTGCAGTAACACCTTTTTTTTTTTTTATTTTTATTTTAGGTTGTGTTTTATTGACGTCTCTGAATAAACTGCTACATTATTTTTAAACCCATCACTCAATATTTTTTTTTTTATATTTACTTCTGTTAATTTATTCTTTTTATCCGTGTCCTTTATTGGTTTCATTATTCCTTTTTGTATATTGTAGGTTGTATTTTATTGACGTCTCTCAATAAACTGCTACATTACTCGGTTAAACCCACACACACATATCACTCAATATTTTTACTTTCTTCTATGTTTACTGCTATTTATTTATTCTCTTTATCTGTATCCTTTATGCCTCATGTCCCCTCACTTCAAAAATAGTTCCCCTCTCATCTTTTTCATTATTTTTTTCTTACTTTCCTCCTTATCCCCTTACACGATTTTTCCCCTCACCCTTACCCTCTTTTCATCTTTTTTTCGTTTTTTTTTATATGCCCTGTACGTAAAATTTTCCCCCGTTACTCTAATCCTCCTTTTTCATTATATTTTTCCACGTTCTTTCCTTTTCATCGTAACAGTATTCTTTTTTTGACTAGCTTTCACCATTCGCCATTAGCTAATCTCTCTCTCTCTCTCTCTCTCTCTCTCTCTCTCTCTCTCTCTCTCTCTCTCTCTCTCTCTCTCAACGTGGCTCCAGATAAAAAAATAATGAAATAAAGATTAAATAAAGAGAAAAATAAAGAAATAAATGGTAACTCTAAAACAGACGCTTATATTCGCATTACCACAAGGAGAGCAATTATTTTATGTTCTTTTTAACGTTTTTATTTATTTATATTTTTCACTGGCATATTTCAACATTTTTTTTTCTCCTTCCTTTTATCGATAATACCTTTACGAAGCCTCACGGTAAAGCAGGCCATAACAGGGCTTACTGTAGCTTACCTCCGGGCTGCTCCTGACGCTCTAGATCCCTAATAGCAGCAGAAGCAGGAGGAGTAGCAGTAGCAGTAATAGCAGTAGTAGTAGTAGTAGTAGTGGTGGTGGTGGTGGTGGTGGTGGTGCGTTCTTCCCTTTCCATCTCCCCAAAACCACATCGTTCCAATTTCTCCATCCCATTCACGCTTTCCTCCCTCATCCACACTTAGGTTTCCGCCACCCAGTGCTTCCTTTACTTCATCTCCCCCTGCTGCCTTTCTGCCTACAGGTCTGACAGCTTTTCTCCTGCCTCGGGGCTCTAAAAAATCTCTTTATCATTCTGTCTACCTCAATCTTTTTACGTGTCAAATTCACTTTATGCCTTTTCTGCGCCTTTTTCTTTCTTTTCTTCAGTGCGTAGGTATTTCAGTGTGTTTTCTTTCCCTGTTCTGGTGCAGCTGATTGATTCTAGCCACTTCATGGTGATGGTAGCCCGTAATCCCTTCATTCTCAGTACATTTGGTCTTAATCTTAAGCTCGCCTTTGATATTCACTCCTCCCTTTCAATCGATGAATTACCGAAGCTGTGGCGAGATAGGGTGAATGTGTTAATTATATTCTTTTACGTGGTTTATTTGTTATCGTATTCATTGTAACTTACGTGGATGTTATTATATTATTTTAGGTATCTTTTTCTATTGTAATCTTTGTAATTATTGGAAAGATATTAAAATCCATGACGTATTATTTTTATTATTTTTTTTTTGTATTCTACTCATTTCAGTTTAGAATGTAATAAATGACTTTTTTTCTTATCATTTGGTCTTTTGTTGTAATCTTTGTGAAATTACTTACGTTTGTGAAATGATGCTTTTTTTGTACTCACTAGTAAGTTTACTCCCACATCCTGTTCGTACATTAAAAAAAAAAAAAAAAATTATTCCATGAAGGCTCAGATTTTTACTTCGCTTCTTTTCAGACTCGCTAATTCCGTTCATTGCACACACACACACACACACACACACACACACACACACACACACACACACACACACACACACACACACACACACACACACACACACACACACACACACACACACACCGCGTATTGTAGTGATTAGCACGCTCGACTCACAATCGAGAGGGCCGGGTTCGAGTCCCGGGGCGGCGAGGCAAATGGGCAAACCTCTTAATGTGTGGCCCCTAGCAGTAAATTCATGTAACCTAGCAGTAAACCCGAAGATCGGTCTATGAGAGCTCGCTCCGTAATAGTACGGGATGTAACTCGAGGGGTTGTGACCATACATACATACATACATACATACATACATACATACATACAGACAGACAGACAAACCTACTACTACTACTACTACTGCTACCACCACCCACCACCACCACCATTTCTACTACTTTATTTAATCATCACCATCTGTACAATGTATCCGTGGGCTGCGTGAGTGGTGCGTGTGTACACCAATAGTGGCGTGAGTGAAGAGCCGAGTGTTTGTCTATATGTCTGTCTCTGTTGTTATGTACGCCAGTATTCTGAAACTCAATGCTCTCTCACCGTGACTGTTTTCCAAAGGCTTTAGTTGAAGATGTTCATGTTTTTAACTTCTTCAGTACCATGACGTGTTTTGTTATTCATTGTGCTTATTGTTTGGTGATTTTATGCAGCTTCAGAAACTTATGTAGGGATTAGAATAGTGAAGACTGTTGCCATTAATCTTCTGACCTCCATAATACCTTCCTAATGTCAATAATATCGTCTAATCACACCCGAAACTCAAGATAAAAATGCGGCCCAGTACTGAAAGGATTAAGGATATTTTTATGGTTCTGGTGATGGACCTGCAATTTTTTTTTTAGAATATCACAAGGAAAACCTGTCTTGAAAACCCGGCTAGTCGTCTCCGTGGCCTTGGAAAACTGTCGTGGTGAGAAAGCAAGGCGTTTCTGAATATGTGCTTTAGTCGTCTTGTGTATATCTAGTTGTGTATATCTAGTCGTCTTATAGCACTACCTCTTTGTGGAGTAATTGTGTTATCATTACCAATCACCTACTGCGGAACACTCGCGCTCTTTTCTGTTCTCTGGAAGGAAAGGTAGATAACGTTCCCTCACTGCCTCACTGTAAAGTAGACATGAGGGTTGAGCGTGTTGGTCTATTAATCTATCAAAGTTCACCAATTGGACACACGAACTGGCGAGCAGGACATGAAAAAGGAGCCAGCAGACAGACAAGATATCAAACTATGCAATAGATCACTAATGAACAATAATTTTCGTGTCATTATATATACATCATGGAAATAATGGAAACGTGTTCATGATCTTACTTTTAATAACGTTGATGATCTTGTCTGTCTGCTGGCTCCTTTTTCATGTGCTGCTCCCCAGTTCGTGTGCCGAATAAGTGAACTTTGATAGATGAATAAATCAACACACTCAACGCTCATGTCTATATAAATGAGGCAGAGCGGGGAATGTTATCTAGCTAATGTGAGTGATAGAGTATTGAAAAGCCGTGCATTAGTCTCGCTCCTTGTGCATATTGCGTTATAGAAATGCTTTGAGTGTTCTAGTGTTAAAATATAGCGTTATGCAGGAGGAGAAAAGAAGAGAGTGACAGAGGCATTAGGAAATCATTCAGTTCTTTTGGTTCGGGATTTTTTTCTTACTCTGTTGTTGGAAATGAGAGGAGAAATGGATAAATAAAGCACGATTCTAGTGTGGCAGTGTGGTGCATCACGGAAATTGGATGTGAAGGAGGACGATTAAAGAATAATACCACGGCCTCACCAGACCTCCATTGTCTGAGAGAGAGAGAGAGAGAGAGAGAGAGAGAGAGAGAGAGAGAGAGAGAGAGAGAGAGAGAGAGAGAAGTGGGGACGGAGAGTGTCAGAAAATACATATCTTTCCCATGGCATAAAAAAAAGGAAAAAGGATGAAAATGTTCGCATTGTCTTGTAACGGTAGTGGTGTTGTCGGTGATGGTGGTGGTGAAGTAATGGTGATGATTCTTGTTGTGGTGGTGGTGGGGATGCCGGTGGTGATGGTGGTGGTGATGCTGGTGGTGGTGGCTACTGATGTTGCTGTGTTGGTTGTTAATGTATTTTGTTGTGGTTTTAGTGGTGGTAGTGATGCAGCACACACACACACACACACACACACACACACACACACACACACACACACACACACACACACACACACACACACACACACACACACACACACACACACACACACACACACACACACACACACACACACACGGAACAACAAAGGGAATGTTTTGCCTACATTTCCAGCAAACAGACGTCCGGCAGGTGAGTGGTTTCTGCTCGCAGGTTAATTGCTACATTCGTATAATTATCGCAACACCGACGGCCAGGTAACATTTCACTGACGGGTTTTGCTCCTCCGTATATTTTTGTTACGTATTTGTCTTATGTATTTGTGTTTTTGCCATGAACCGCCTGAATTTATTTTGAATAACTGCACTTACTTTGTTGAGTGCAATTCAGATTCAGCGTTGTGTGTGGATGAGGCGCCTGATGCAAGATGAAGGCTCCATTAGTGCCAAATGTAGCGGCACATCCTCAAATGGCTTTAGTTGGGAGGCGTGATGCGTGGAAATGCAATGAAATATACAGCTTGGTTCCACGTTTTTTTTATATTTTATCTTTATTTTTCTACCCGTTCTTTTGTGAGGCTGAGTGTTATGGGTATTAGCAGTTACAGTTTTTTTTTCTCTTATTTGCTATAGTTTGTGAGTAGTGGAGTGGCTTTGTCTGAACGCCACAACCTGCTACTCGCGCTGCAATTAACAAAGTTCTTGGTGCTAACTCCTGTGTCTTTCATGTCCATTCGCCAAAAAGTAGATTGAGAGAAAAAAGATAAGCAGGTTGTTTATGAATATGAAAGTGGTGTTTTCTTTGCACGTGACCAAACCAACGTAATCTGCTCGTCTTCTCCTCCTCCTCCTCCTCCTCCTCCTCCTCCTCCTCCTCCTCCTCCTCCTCCTCCTCCTCCTCCTCCTCCTCCTCCTCTTCCTCTTCCTCTTCCTCTTCTCCGCCCCAGCTCTGATTCTTGACTCTCCGCTGGCTTAGCAATCTTTCACCTCGTCTTGGTGACTTGAATACAAATTTACTTAACACCTTAAGTTTTAAACATTCATTATAACTTATGTACCATGAGTATATATATATATATATATATATATATATATATATATATATATATATATATATATATATATATATATATATATATATATATATACACACACAACATTCCTGTAATCCATAACAGTATTGGTAATTCAAGGCTGTCTCTATCCCTTCACTAATGTACGAGCCCACAGTTGTTCACTATTCACTATTCCAATCTGATCGTTTCCTGGTGTGTGAGAAAGCCAAATACCGTTGTAGGTTAAACATGTTATACTGATTGCAGAGATCCACCACTGCCTGAGTTTTATTGGACAGAGAAGTTATTGCGATTATCCACGCTACTGGCATCAGTGTACGTTTTGTTCTTGACACCATTTGCTTAGCAGCCTCTTTTTGTCTCTTCATTCGCAACATTCCTGGTCGCCTTTACTCACATTGTCCTTATTTCACTAATATCATATAGAGTTACTCATGCGCCACCAGTCTGCTGAACCACACTATAAGATGACAGCTACAAAAACACAGTAAGCAGCAGATTGTGTGGTAGTGTTTGTTCTGTAAAAGTGTTGACAATAAAATTATAGTTTTCTCCTGAGTCCAGCTTACAGCTAATCCACTTTACAGACAGAGGCAGACTGGAGCAGCTGGATCCTGTGTCCACAGAGCTGACATGTGATATGATGATTATAACATGAGACGCGGCCACCAGCGGCCAAGTTAATCAAGTTTAGGTGTAGAATTTCGCATAATGCACTTTTGAGTTATTTAAAAGAAGAACATTTTTTAAAACGAAATGTGTATGGGTTTGGTGCTCTCGAAAATGATGACAAGACACTGAATTTAATGTACAGTTGTTGAAAACTGAAAACTTAGGTAGGTAATTTACTTATAAAGATTGCAAAAAACGAAGCGGTGGCGGGAGGGACGCATCACCCCTGACAGGTCTGGCTTCCTCTCAGCTTCCTGCAGTGTCCTTGTGAAAACTGAGACTATCATTATGAAAGACAACACTCACAGCAAAAGCGACCCAGTACTTAGCAAAGGTTTTCTGGTACATATAGTTTAATTTCCACTTATTACAGTCGTCTAGGCCCTTGGGTTACTCAAATAGGTGTCATTAGCACTTAAAAGATTACAAGGGAGAAACGAAAGAGGGAGGAGCTGGATTAATGGAAATGTGATTGTGTAAGATTGTCTATGTACTCAAATTAGTGTCATTAGGTCTTCAAAGGTTACGTGGGAAGCGATACATAGAGACAGCGAGGAGGAGGAATGAGGGAGTTCGTCTTGGTTAATAAAATTGTCTCGAGTTACTGAAATAAGTGCCATTAGCTCTCCAAAGGTTACGTGGAAAGTGGTACGAAGGGCGGGCAGGAGTAGGGACGTGGGAGTTGGTTCCTGGTACTTGAAATCATTAAAAACACTATGCAAGACAACACGCGAGTCATATGACACGAGCACCACTCCTGAAGGTGATGAGCGTGTAGAGTGCACGTGAAAATAGTGGAGAAATGCGTCATATGAAAAGAAAAAGATATTAGCGATAGTATACATGAAGATTGGTCAGATGATATAAAGGCAGTGGTTCGATTATGGGAAGAATTGAATATCAGTGAAAGATTAAGAGCGACGGATAAACCACAAGAAAAGAATAGAATGATGGAATGAATATAAACTTTGATGCCGCAACAAGGAGAATAGAAGATCGAGACTAGAGGGATAAAAAATGATAAGTCTGTACGTGATGTGTGAAGACAAAACTGAACGAAAAGATAAGGAACTAGAGTGAAAGAAATCTTGAGAAAACACAACCTGTCAAACATTTAGACTTAGGAAGAAATGAACTCATGAATGATAGACACAACTGGAAGTGGCTGCAGACTTACTGACAAACGCAGACAGGAGCAGGCTCAGCTGGGAGGAAGCTGGAGTAGGACGGGAAAGATAATTTTTTTTTTTTGTCCTGTAAATATGATCGAACCCCAAGCGCCAAATATGAGTGTGTAGGAAGGGGGAGATGGTTTTGTTCATTATTTTTCCCTTACATATACATAAATAATGCCTTTGTGGGAACTCTATATTAATTTACGTATTTGGTGTTTTAGTTTTTCAAAATATGTAATAATCGTCTTAAAAAATCTAGTAGAGTTTAATACAAGGAACACGAAAACAAAAATACAGTTCACATCTAAAAGTTACTGATGAATACTAGGAATTATTTAGCTGAAGGTCAGGTAAATAAAGTAAAGTGTATATTATGTTTTTCCTTTTCTTCCATGTACCATCGTCTCTTTTCATTTTCATTTTTCCTCCCTCTTTTCTTTTCTTTCTTTTTTTTTCGTGTACCATCATCTCTTCCCATTTTCATTTATTTTTTTCCTTCTTTTCTTTCTTTTCTTCCTTGTACTATCGTCTCATCTCATTATCATTTCATTTTTTTCTCCTTTTTTCTCTTCTTTCTTCCTTTTTCTTTTCCGTTTCTTTTTCCTTTGTGTTTGCTTTTGTTGCTCTTACTTTTTCATTTCTTTTTTTCTTTCGTTTTTTTAAGATTTTTTTTTGCTTTTGAACTTCTTTTCTTCTTTATTTTCAGTGGTCTGCAGGAAAAAAAAAAAACAATACGAGCGTAGGCACAGATACAGTTCAGACAAACACCCAAACGTTTCCATGTCAATAACTTAAAAAAAAAAAAAAAAAAACACCCACATACAAACCATACACATACTGAGATGTATGCGCTAGTTTGTACGATAACAGTATATACCAGTACATGAATGCCGGTATATAAAGCTCTCAGATCTACACTGCTACTCATGCTTAGTTTATCAGAAATCCAAGAGAGTTTCCCGGCAGCAAAAAAGGGAGAGGCCTCGGAACGTCTGTCATTTGAATAACCTATACTGGCGACTATGCTGGTGCTGCTCTTGCTGAAGCTCAGATTCCTCCCTAACTTTAACTCTCCGTATTCTGTTTGTGATCTCTCTTTATCTCTGCTCCTTCTCTCTTCCCTAGTCTATGCTCGTAATACTTCCTCATTCATTCTCTCTACACGTTATCGAATGTGACATAAGAAGGCCGAATGTAGCATGAGGACCGAATCTTCACCTCGCACCGAAGATGAAAGTGATGAAAAGAGAATGGAAGGCTGACTGACCATCAAAGAATTCTGTAGAATCCTTCCTTCTTCACTCTCTACTTGCTATCAAATGTGACGTAAGAAGGCCGAATGTACGAGTAGGACCGAATCTTCACCTCGCACCGAAGATGAAAATGACGGAAAGACTGACCATCAAAGAATTCTGTATCAGGAAAGGTCTGGGCGAGGAGAAGGGAACCGTGTAGGCCTGGCAAGGTGCCGATCTATGGTTATAAATATGCTCCTGCTGTGTTGCTGTGGAGGTGGTCACTTGAATATGAAAAACCAGGTTGGGAGAGGATCCTGCTGGCCATCTTTATATATTCTTTTGTACGTGGACTTTTGATCATTGCTGTTTTTGTTGTTATTGTTGATGTTATGAAAGGAAGTGCATGAGGGCGAGCGTTTAAAGGAGGCAGAGGAAGAGATAAGGGAGAAGGTAAAAGCTTTCAATACACACGGGACAATGGAAGAAAGAATTACACAGGTTCTGGTAGGAAAGGAATAAGAGAGAGAGAGAGAGAGAGAGAGAGAGAGAGAGAGAGAGAGAGAGAGAGAGAGAGAGAGAGAGAGAGAGAGAGAATACTGGGATGGTCTGGGAAGTACAAATATTACAACTGTTATTTCCTTCATTGCAGTTTCTCCAGCATTACATTGGTGCTTAGAGCTTGTGTGAGCCTCTTTACCAGGGACACTCAGTCTGTATGGCCTTCTGTCGGTCTGTTTGTCTCGCTTTCCACACCAGTGAAGTTGAATAGGGGAATAAAACCAAGAATATCCAATGCGAAGTAATTAATAAGCCTTGTTGAAAGTTAGCGATAAAAGATAATCTATCACATGTTATTAGCAAAACTGTAACTGAAGAGGCAGAACGTGGGTGGCAGACACTAATCTCTCACTTCAAAACTACACGGTCCGAGAAGCGCCATCTTTTATTAACCTTCAAGACGCATTATGTAGCGATGCAGACACCCATTATGCGATTATAGATAAGCTATTTGTTGCATTGTACCACCTAAAGATAAAATATAAGACTGCTCCGTGCTGTTATGAGGGTAAAGGGTTTTAATGTTACACCCACACTCAATGCCTAACACACACACACACACACACACACACACACACACACACACACACACACACACACACACACACACACACACACACACACACACACACACACACACACACACAGGACAATAATACAGGACAATAATAATGAGAGAGAGAGAGAGAGAGAGAGAGAGAGAGAGAGAGAGAGAGAGAGAGAGAGACTTAGTACTACCTATCACAACACAACCCATCACACACACACACACACACACACACACACACACACACACACACACACACACACACACACACACACACACACACACACACACACACATGCACTGTTTTTCTGGCTGACGAATATTATACCCTTTCCAATAATTCATGTGTGGAGGGTGACGCTCTCTTGTGTGAAGCTCTCAAATTCTCACACGTCTTTCTTGAAGCCCTGCACTCACACTACCTTTGCATGTTTATGAAGTTGCGCATGTAGGAAGGAGGACGTGTCTTCTTACCGTGAAATGACCAAAAGGGGGACATAACTTGCACACAGTAGCTCAGCAGTGCGCAAATTATATTCCGGTGATAATTGAGTTTGCCTTTACCGTCGCTATGAGGAGAAAGAGCCGCGGCCGCACAAAAGAAATGTCTCTCCTTCACATATTCGTGGATCTCACTAATGGGCGAGGGAACCATTGCCGGTATTGGGATGAGGATTGCGTGTTGGTGTTGCCAGAGACCGAAGGCAAGCCGGAAAGAAAGAAAGTGTCATTTTTTTTTTTCTTCGGTGCGTGTTTTGTGTTTGTGTCTCCTACTTAAAGCCGGAGCTGCGCCGTTAACACTAATGAATGGCGCAGAACAAAGAGCACACACCCACGGCAGGTCGTCTTGGCGCAACACTAACCTTGAGGCTCGCAAACAGAATTAATGTATTTGTTAATTGTTTTGTATTTTTTCAAATGTTTTAGTTCCAGGGATGTGTTTTTATTTTCATTGACAGCAGCGTGGAAATATATCGCTGTGTTCTCGGTGCTGTGAATTTCAGTATTTTGTGATAAAATATTCAGGTTCATAAGCAGAATGGACATTTTTTTTTTACCCTCCTGTAGATATTCGAGTTGTAATATTGCATTTTATTTCTACTGACAGCAGCATTAACATAATTACAATATGACTATGAATTTAACCCCTTCAATACTGAGACGCATTTTTACCATGGCTTTTGGGTATGATTAGACGATTTTATTTTGCATTAGGAAGGGTCTATAGAAGTCAAAAGATTAATGGCCAGAATCTTCACTATTTTAATCCCCACATAAATTTCTGAAGCTGTATAAAATCAAATAGTAACCAGAATGAATATGAAAACGAGGCAAGGTACTGAAGGGGTTAAACATCTTTGCTCTGAAAAAAAAAAACAATAATTCTAATATACACGTAGAACAAAGACGTTATTGTCACAGGTATTTAAGTAGAAGATCTGTATTTCGCCTTCTGAAAATGGTGCAACATCGATAACCATTTTTTATATAGTATTTTCCGTTTTCTTTTTCGTTTTGGTCACGTGGTTGGAGTTCAAACACGGTCGTCTTGTCTTCTCGACCTTTCATATCGCGGTGTTGAAGGAAAGAAAGCTACCTCTGTGGTGAAGGTTTTCATAACAACGACAATTCTCTCTCTCTCTCTCTCTCTCTCTCTCTCTCTCTCTCTCTCTCTCTCTCTCTCTCTCTCTCTCTCTCTCTCTCTCTCTCTCTCTCCTCCTTTCCTTCCCTTTCCTTTTCTTCCTTTACTTCCTCTTCCCTTTCCGCTTCCTCTTCCTCTCCCTACATTATTCGAAGTCCATTTTTTTACCTCCTCCTCCTCCTCCTCCTCCTCCTCCTCCTCCTCCTCCTCCTCCATATCAAACAGCCTAGCGAGGACTTGAGGGACCGTAACTATTTGTAATCCTTTGTAGTATCCTCCTCCTCCTCCTCCTCCTCCTCCTCCTCCTCCTCCTCCTCCTCCTCCTCCTCCTCCTCCTCCCCTCCATTATTGTTACTCTACCACATTCCTCTTTTCATAGTCCTTTCCATCATCTTCTCAGAATACTCCTCCTCCTACTCTTCCTCCTCCATCTCCATCTTCTCGTCCTCGTCCTCTTCTTCATTCTCCTCCTCGTATTTTCTTTCCTACGCATTCTTCTCCTTCCTCCACATCTTTATTCTTGTTTTTGTTTTCGTCGTCGTTGTTGTTTTTTGTGGTCGTTGTTGTTCTTTTTTCCTTCTCTTTGACAAGTTCACTGGTTGAGTTTCTTTATAGTTTTACGTCCAAGGGAAAAGTTCTAATGGTATACTTCTACACACACACACACACACACACACACACACACACACACACACACACACACACACACACACACACACACACACACACACACACACGAGAACCACAAGCGGGTATAAAAAAAAGCGCCATTTTCAGAAACGCTTTCCTCTTTCTCATCACCACCATTTCCAAAGACTTCAGAGAGAATTAGCCGTGTTGTAAAGAGTATTTGTCCTGTTAATAGTGCTGAAAACTAATTAACATGTCACTAGAATTACAGAAACACCCTTAGAAACCTGTGTCACTTCAACTAGAACCCTTTAAAAATAGTGAAGGTGCGGCGCGGAAGTGTTTCAGAATATGGGCCAAAAAACGCTACCTTACCGGATGTCGAGACGCGCTACGGGCCACATGGAAATAGCTCCATTTTAATGTGTTGAGTGCAGAAGTTGCCCGGAGCAGCGTCGACGTGAAAAGTTATAGTGTTAAGTAGCTGCCACGAGTTAGTTCCTTTTTTTTCTCTCTCTTTTTTGCTTATTATCCTCTTCTTATTCCAAGGATGAGGCGGAGGAAGGCGTGAAGTGAAGACCGTGTTGGTGGTGGTGGTGGTAGTAGTAATGGTGGTGTGGTGAGGGAACGGTTAGGGTGAGTGGGTTTTAATGCTTTCTGGTCCGATTTATAGACGTGTTTACGAAATATTAAAGCAACACGGCATGGTGGTGCGCAGTGTTGTGTTTACTAGTGTAGTCGTATCGAGAGTATTACGTAACTAGTCTTTTTTACATGTGTTCTTGTGTAATATTGAATGAGACAAGTTAGGAAGTATAAATCAAGATATTGCCGGATACTTAGCGAGTTGTCACGATGCTGTATTGTATTATACGGAAAAACTGTCTTGAAAACCAGGCTAGTCGTCTCTGTGGCCTTGGAAAAATTGTCGTGGTGAGAGAACAAGGCATTTCTGAATATTCAAGAGTGATGGGAAGTGTAATCAAGAAACCATCATCCTTAAAGGTTATATTCCTACAGATAAATGTTACACAGTGGAGGGAGAGGAAGAATATTACTGTTTTTATTATTGAAAGGGCCAGGAATAGTAGTGACATTGGATTGTGAATGGGTGGTAATAGATGTGAGGTTTTGTGTGAGTCAATGCCCCCTTTACTGATGACAATACTCGCTCGTGGTGTTCGCTGCAGAGATTTGTGTGGTGTTGCTGTGGCCTCGTGGGTTAATAGGTTACCAGAGCCACCTATGTGTGCTGATACCAGAGTCTATGGCTTGGTTTATAGGTATTCAACACACACACACACACACACACACACACACACACACACACACACACACACACACACACACACACACACACACACACACACACACACACACAGGAGAGAAATCCGTTTTATGTCAGTGCCAGCACCACACTACCACCACTACCAACACCACCACCACCACCACCACTAGCACTGCAACATTCTTCCCACACACACACACACACACACACACACACACACACACACACACACACACACACACACACACACACACACACACACACACACACCATAAACTTACAATCACTACCACCACCACTGCCTTCACCACCACCACCACCACCACCACCACCACCACCACCACCACCGAGGTTCTCACGATGCTCCCCACCCTCTCACGAACACTAACTTGGCCAGCCTCCAGGACAGCTCCAGTGGCCGACCCTCCAGCTCTCTCTCTCTCTCTCTCTCTCTCTCTCTCTCTCTCTCTCTCTCTCTCACGGAAATTATGAAATACCTTATGTAACAGAAGGTCGGAGAACACTAGCCGTATATTTGTTTCTACGCCAGCACAGGATCACAGACACAGCGCTTCCCAGTACAGGCTTTACCCACCACCACCACCACCACCACCACCACCACCACCACCACCAAACACAGGAAGGTAGTCTTAAGGTGTCCATTCTTTGCTGTATTTTTCATTGCTGTGTGTTTGGATCAGGTATGTGCACCTCTCTCTCTCTCTCTCTCTCTCTCTCTCTCTCTCTCTCTCTCTCTCTCTCTCTCTCTCTCTCTCTCTCTCTCTCTCTCTCTCTCTCTCTCTCTCACACAACACACACTCACACACACACACACACACACACACACACACACACACACACACACACACACACACACACACACACACACACACACACACACACACACACACACACACACACACACACACACACACACACACACACTACATTCATGGACCCCTCTGTAGGTCATTATAAAAGTATGTTAAGTCTATATTCTGAACACAATGGTTACGAAACATCCTTCTAAGAACATTGCACTTAGTAACTTATCCTTCCTAATGTTAATAAAATCGTCTAATCATACCCCCAAAAAACATGGTAAATTTTATGCGTCTCAGTACTGAAGGGGTTAATTAAGTTAGGTTAGGTTGCATTAGATTTTGTTTGTGAGTCACGTTCACTTGTTATTTTTTTTCTCGTGGGTTGGTAAAGGTTAGGATGGGTTGGGATTAGATGAGGTTTTAAATGGAAGTTAGGTTGAGTTCGGAAAATATGTTACTCTCTACGGACCTCTGTGATGAGTTGGGTTGGGTTAAATTAAGTTTGGTTAGGTTAGATTTGTTTAGGTGAAGTTAATTTAGGTTGCATTAGGTTAGGTTTTTATTTGAGTTAGATTTAGTCGTGTTAGTTTTTTTTTGGGGGTAAGGAGTGGGAAAGGTTAAGTTAGGTTGGGATTAGGTTAGGAATATATTTTACTGTCTATGGAATTATTCTAGATGAAGTTATTTTGCACGTGGGATTTATTTAGGAGCAATTTTCACAAACATCAGCATATCTTTCTATCTTTTCTATTTGTTTTCATTTCTCTTTTCATCAAGGTCTTTATTCGGAAACACTTTGCTTTCTTACCATGACTGTTTTCACACAGAATTGATTGGCTGGGCTTTCAATATTGTAGAAATCTGGCCAAGGGTAACCTAGATAAAATAAAGGCCTTCAATTTATATCTAGAACCACAAAAACGCTCTTGAAAACTCATGAACTTCAAAAACAGTAGAGTCTTCGGAATGTAGTGTAGGAGCGGGGCAGAAGTGTTCAGAAGATTGGCCTAAGTCATTCGTCGGCCAGCAGGACTTCGACACGGCGCTAATGAGTGAATCCTTCCACTCCATTACTCGCTTTAAGTCCTTACAACGAGGTCTTAATTGAAAAAAAGACACCCATTGTTAAGGCCATTTGTTCAGCTTTCTGCCTTTTTTTTTTCGCCCACCACGATTACTGGTTAACCCTAAACAGACGCCTAGGTTCCCCCCACACCCTCGTCAGAGCACGCCTATAATATGTGGACGGCTTCACACATACGACGTTGCTAAATGGTTTGGACTCAGAGGCTGTTCATCGCACCAGTTCTCTCAATTACTCGCTCTCTCTCTAGTCTTTTAATTTCCACTGCTGGGTTGCAAGCTTCTCCCTTCCTTTACATCGTTATCCTTCATCGCTACTGCCATAGACGTCTTTGTATATTTGGGACTTACTGTTTAGTGTATCTACATGTTCTCGTTGTTATATAGATTTTTTGGGAATTTCTCTTAAGTACCCATACAATCTTTCGTAAAAAACAGAAAAAAAAAAAAAAATGCGTGTTTAGAGTGTTTTAGAGATCCCGAGTGATAATATTTTGAGTCTCTTTAAGAATGTTGCTGCTTCAGAGGACACTTGAATACGTTTCTTTGTCTGTTTGCGTCTGTCTCAACTCCATTTTTGTTGTTTGTCCTACATGATTCAGATCTCTCTCTCTCTCTCTCTCTCTCTCTCTCTCTCTCTCTCTCTCTCTCTCTCTCTCTCTCTCTCTCTCTCTCTCTCTCTCTCTCTCTCTCTCTCTCTCTCTCTCTCTCTCTCTCTCTCCTTTTCAGTCCCTCCCATTCTCCTTCAGTCCCTCTTTCTGAAAATCTCCTGCAAGGCTACATACAAAGAAGAGGTTCAGACAAATGGTGCAGTGGTCAAGATGGATCCACACTCTGGCCGTCCCTCCTCCATTCTTGCTCGCACTGTGGGATCAAAAACTCATGTGTAAGAGGCGGTGCTTGCCGGCAATCATAATCCTCAGTGCAGCTCTGGCCAGTACGTCAAGGGGGGTGTTGAGTGGACCACAAGCTTCTCTCCTTTGGGTATATAAGACTGGTCGAGATAACTGGGAGAGGGAGAATGTGCGGCTTGGTACTTCGCTGCTGTATGTACGAGTATAGCTTAGCAAGGCACTAGACACGGGAGCTGGAAATACTTGAGGAAAAAGAATGAAAATAAAATATAGTATTGGAATATTAGCTATGGGCTTATAAGTTTGGTCAGGGTAATTGTATGAGGGAGAATGTGTAGCTCTGTACCTCGCTGCTCTGTGTACGAGTATAGCTTAGCAAGGCACTGGGACGGGAGCTGGAAGTACTTGAGGAAAAGGAAGGAAAATGGAATATAGTATTGAAATATCAGCTATGGGTGTATAAGATTAGTATGAGTGTCTTGGTACCTCGCTGCTGTTTGTATGAGTGTAGCTGAGCAAGGCACTAGACACGGGAGCTGGAAGTACTTGGAACAAAAGGAAGGAAAATGGATTAGTTTGAATGATCTGTTATGTCAGGTAAGCTTTTAATGGGATTATGATAAAATAGGTTGGGTTAAGTGAAGTTACCTGTGTGTTTAACTGTGTGTAGGCTTATACATAGAGATTCAGATAGATAAACAACAATATATATCAAACGTGACCAGACATATAAGTGAAGTTACCTGTGTGTTTACTTGTGTGTAGACGTAAATAGATAGATAGATTACAATATAAAGCAAAGGTAACCAGACATAACCGGGGAAAAAACAAAACTTAGAAGAAAGAAGAAAACTACACGTAGACAGAACTTTCCTTCTTAACTTATTCCACATGTAAAATACGTAATTCTTTTTTCATACATAGTAACAAGGGAATTTCGAAACCAGAGAGAGAGAGAGAGAGAGAGAGAGAGAGAGAGAGAGAGAGAGAGAGAGAGAGAGAGAGAGAGAGAGAGAGAGAGAGAGAGGCGGGGCACAGATTCCAGCACCCACAGCTCCTGCCGCCCTCAGACCGCTCCAGCTAGATTAGTTCATGATTGCGTCGTCTCAAGGCGTTGTTAGTGCCACGTCACCTCCCAAAGCGGCAGTGACAGAGACAGTTAGGAGTGAACTAAGTGGATATTACCGTCCCTGCTAATTGGAGAGATTGCAGTAGCAGTCATAGTAGTAGTGTTGGTAGTAGCGGTGGTGGTGGTGGTGATAGTAGTAGTAGTAGTAGTAGTAGTAGGTAGTAGTAGTAGTGGTAATAATGGTTGTTGTAATGGTAATGGCAGAAAAATAATGTCTACAGCAACATCAACAACAATAGTAATAAAACAACAGTACAGTAATTATGAATAGGTGCAGTAACAACAACAAAAACAACAACAACAACAAAACGTCGTAAACGAATAACAGGTGCGGTACACGGAAAAAAAAAAAATTAGCAACAACAAAACAACAACAAAACAACAACAACAACAAAACCTAGTACACGAATAATAGGGGTACATGACCAATAACAACAACAACAACAACAACAACAACAACAACAACAACAACAACAACCTACAAAAACAACAGTAGCAGTAGTGTTTTAATTACATCAACGCTAACACCAGTAACCAGAAGAAAACATCAATAAACTGTCATTTCTGGAGGTAATTAAGTTGTTCTTGAGTTTTATTCTGTGTGGTATTGATTTTTGATAAGACCACCACCACCACCACCACCACCACCACCACCACCACCACCACCACCACCACCACCACCACCACCACCACCACAACAACAACAACAACAGCAATAACAACAACTCTTCTTTTTTTTCTACATGTCACCACCACCACCACCACCACCACCACCACCACCACCACCACCAACAACAACAACAACAACAACAACAACAAAACAACAACAATAGCAATGATAACAACTCTTCTTTTATCTACATGTGTCACCACCACCACCACCACCACCACCAACAACAACAACAACAACAACAACAACAACAACTCTACTTTTCTTTTTTCTACATGTGTCACCACCATTACCACCACCACCATCAACCCCTTCACCACTATTATTCACTCCTCACCACCATTAATATTGTCACCAACACTCGTATTCTCCTTTATATACCATCATTACAACCACCACCACAACCACCACAACCATTACCAGCTATTTAGACTCCCACCAATCGTACTAGAACACCACCACCACCACTACCACCCTTCCTAACCACCATCACCACTGCCACAGTCCACATCACTGCTCCCATCATCACCACCACCACCACCACCACCACAACCATCAATAACAGTAACAATGATCACAAACTTAAACCTCACCACCACCGCCACTATTGCAACAGCCATCAGTAGCAAAGATAAGTGAAGTTCGTCTCCCTGCTCTTCTACGTCGCTGTCCGTGGCATCACCATTAACGCATTCCATCATACAGTTTCCTCTGAGTGCTGTTCCTCGTCCTGGTAACGAGACTTGCATATGGCAGGCTCGTCGTGATGCAGTTTGCGTTTCCCGCGGCACAAGGACGAGCAAACCTGAGACCCAGCGAGACACAGTTTGAGCTTAATGCCTTTGCTTACCCCTTGGCATCCTCGTACTGGTGTGGTATACTCATCTGTTCTTAGTTTGTGTCTTCATTCTCTCTCTCTCTCTCTCTCTCTCTCTCTCTCTCTCTCTCTCTCTCTCTCTCTCTCTCTCTCTCTCTCTCTCTCTCTCTCTCTCTCTCTCTCTCTCTCTCTCTCTCTCTCTCTCTCTCTCTCTCTCTCTCGTTGTTGTGTTGTTTCTTGGTGTCTTCTTTCTGTTTCTTTGTCTCTGTCTCTCAGTTTTGTCTTCATTCTCTCTCTCTCTCTCTCTCTCTCTCTCTCTCTCTCTCTCTCTCTCTCTCTCTCTCTCTCTCTCTCTCTCTCTCTCTCTCTCTCTCTCTCTCTCTCTCTCTCTCTCTCTCTCTCTCTCTCTCTCTCTCTCTCTCTCTCTCTCTCTCTTCCTCAGTTTGTGTCTTCATTGTCTCCTTCTCTCTTTCTTGGTGTCTTCCTTCTGTTCTATTTCCATTCCGTCAGTTTGTTTCTCTGTCTCTGTCTCTCTGTCTGTCTTTGTCTCTCCAGTGGATCGAACCTCATGTTTAGTTTTAAAGAACAATTTTTATGAGAGTCCAAAGGGTTTCAAAATGCGGCTCCAGATGTCTTGGTGATTAGTGATTGAATTCCAGAAGCATTTTTCCATCTCCTTTTTTTTTTTTTTTTTTTGTCTGTCCTAGTTTTGTTGTTCCTTCAATTAATGCCAAAGAAATGAAGCGTCTTTTGTTGATTTCTACTACTCGTACGTGAAAACATGTCTTATCCCCAACCCTCCTCCTCCTCCTCCTCCTCCTCCTCCTCCTCCTCCTCCTCCTCCTCCTCCTCCTCCTCCTCCTATTCTCACTCCAGGATGAAATTTTCTGTCGCGTTTCCAATACACATATCTGTCGACTGGCGGTCTATTCCAGGCAACCATATCAAGCCTTGTCATATGAGAGAGAGAGAGAGAGAGAGAGAGAGAGAGAGAATCAGGTGAATGGTCTGACGTCAATTTAAGGAAGAAAAAAATAATGGCGACCCGGGTGCGTCTTAAAAATGTTTCTTTCTCTCCCTTTCTTTTTTTTCTGAATTAATTCTGGACTGTACGACTCCAAGACGCACCTTCTCTCTCTCTCTCTCTCTCTCTCTCTCTCTCTCTCTCTCTCTCTCTCTCTCTCTCTCTCTCTCTCTCTTGATATTATTTTTATCGTATCTTGCTTCTTAAAATCTTATAATCTTCCTTTTCCTTGATGTCTTCTCTTACCTTATTTATTTCTTCTTAATCATTATGAGAGAAAACCTTCAATTTTGGTACAAGTAAAGCTTTGTTTGTGTGTCCCGCGTCATGTAGTGGTCGTGAAATAGATAAATGGAATAATAATTGTGGGTGTAGAAATATATGTAGTTACTTATATTAACGGTAAACGTCCAATTTTTCTGATAGATATCGTTAACTTTCGCCTCTTTTTTTTTGAACAGCCAATGTTTATCTGAATTCCCTCCACTGACAGGAAAAAAGAGAGCATTGGGTTGTTGCCAGAAACACGGCCGATGTCTGACTGATGTGTTCCGTGTTTTGGCTCGTGGTTGATTATGCTTTAAATTGTTAAGCACTCCATGACTATGCACAGCCGCTTTTTTTTTTTCGCCTTTTATCTTTGATGAATTTATATCCCACGTCATGTTCAGTATTAATGAATAAATGAAATGGCGGTCACAACATATATTTTTGCTTTTCACGCTTCTGACTGCGGTGGTAGCGGCGGCGTTACCCTCCCCACCTCCCCACCATCACCACCACCACCACCACCACGAGACAGTGCGACGAAACACCACACCACACAATCTATAATACCAGTCTATTTACAACACTACACAACACCACACCATAACACCACAAAATATAACATCAAGAAACTTTCATTAAAATTGTATTTTTATCTCATACTGCTGTTCTCTGCAATCTTTTTTGAATGGCATAGGAAAGAGAGAGGGAGAAGGAGAGCGAGAGGGAGAGGGAGAGGGAGAGGAGAGAGAGAAAGAGCGCCATAGGGCGGTGAGCGTGGGGCTGTACACAGGGGCCGTCAGGAGCAGCCCGCCAGCCCCTGTCTCCCGCCACTGCACCTTTAAGGCTCCACCGCGGAAACTTGTGTATTGTGACCCCGCGTCCATGGGTGATGTGGGGACAGTGTGCACCCTCTGCGCCACCGTCACCTTCCCTTGCCCAAACCTCGTCACTATATCCCCGAAACTCTGTCTCTGCTCTTGTACCCGCCACGCGTCTCAGAGTCCTCTTTTTTTTTTTTTTTTTTATCTCCGAGGGTGATGTTGCTTTATACGGTGTATAATTATATATATATATATATATATATATATATATATATATATATATATATATATATATATATATATATATATATATATATGTGTGTGTGTGTGTGTGTGTGTGTGTGTGTGTGTGTGTGTGTGTGTGTATATTTCACAGCAAATTCAAACATTTCACATGACGATCCTTGTCGTGTTGAGCATGAAGCTTCACTCTAGGTAAGTGAGAGCATTGGAGGCATGTGCCTGTCATCAATCTTAAAAGAAAAAGATACCAAGGCCAAAATGCTTTCTGATCTGCTTTCGTCAGCACAGGTTCCGCTTTCAGTGCTAAATGTAGCCTGAAACCCACGCGGGTTTTGGATTCTCCTCTCTCTCTCTCTCTCTCTCTCTCTCTCTCTCTCTCATGTTTGATCCGGTGATATTTCGACGGTCTGCTGCCGCTGCAGCTCCCGTGGGGTGAAAAGATGCTTTCTGACGTCAGGCAGAAGCTTCCCTCACTGATCGGATCGTTGCAGTGTGGGCAGGGGTGGCGTGGGAGTGTTGTTTGAGGCACCAGATAATGAACGGAACTGGATGAAGAATGATAAATGCAGCTTCCCTAACGCACACATGTAATTTAAAGATTAAGAGTCTAGGCCTGACATTATACAAACAAGGATAAGGTACCCGTGTGCAGCTGGAGGCGGCATTAGCTGTATATATCTCTTGTCGCGTTCATGAAGTTTCCGCACGATTGACTTTGTCGCAAGGCCAGGGCATACCACAGCGTGTGTCCTCAAACCTTAATTCAATTCTGATTCTGAGAAGTTTAGCCTTCAATAAGTCATTGTTAATTGTGTGTGTTTGACAAGACCGCGGCGGCTGAACCTTTCACCCACCCCTCACAGGACAATTTATCTTCACCGCGTAACCTTGAGTTGTGGCAATCATCTTGGAGAAGGTTTTTAAAGAACTATTTTCATTGACTATCCTTTACCTTGAGTGAGACGCAGGAGACAAAAATGGCTGCCTTCAGAATGCCATTATGACGCCTGGTGAACGTCAAAGCTCTTTACGACCTCAAGATAACGCTGGTTTGGTTCAGGCTTTTCAAAAGTCGTCATTAAGAGCACCTTAGTGTGCATCTCATGGTTTACCTCGCCCAGCAGAGACAGAGAGGCAAACTTGTCATCACCACCACCACCACCACCACCACCACTTCCTCCTTCAAGCTGTCCGCATCCAGCCACGCAGCGTGAGGCATTAGGGAACAAAGGCGGGCCTCATGAAACGCGTATTCGAATGAGATGCAAAAAAAGGCAATGGTTCGAAGCTGCAAATGCAAATACCGGTTTGTTTGTTCGTTCGGTGTGGCAGATTGTTCCATTCAGTTTGGCGATCAGAGAAGATGAGAAATGGCGTGTTCAAACTTTGGGACTTTTAATTCTCTTTCAATATCGCTGAAAATATATACCAACTTTTGTGATGGGAAGCGTCAACGAGGCGCAACACAGACTATTTGCAATATCCATTTTTTTCCCTTCGCCTCTTATGAACTTGAAAACACCCTATATATAGAGAGATAGGTAGATAGATAGATAGATAGATAGATAGATAGAGAGATAGAGAGACAAATTGATTG
>NC_059269.1:12396128-12423628 GCF_017591435.1 Portunus trituberculatus | reverse complement strand
GAGAAATATGCCGTTGAAGGAGAAGCAGTAGGAAGAGAAGGAGGACGGGATGGAGAAGGAGGAGGAGGAGGAGGAGGAGGAGGAGGAGGAGGAAGATATTTTCCTTACTCGAGCGATGAGGAGGAGGAAGAGGAGGAGGAGGAGGAGAATGCCAGATAAGATGGAACTTTATGCATTCGTGGTTACATAAATAGTCTCGGCTTATTACCTTACAGAGAGACAGGCAGACAGGTATTGGCAGGATGGGGAGAGAGAAGGATAGACAGGTGAAGACAGAGACAGGTTTTAGAGAGAGAGAGAGAGAGAGAGAGAGAGAGAGAGAGAGAGAGAGAGAGAGAGAGAGTATTGGCAGGACAGAGAGACAGATAGACAAGTATTGCTGGAAGAAAGAGACCATTAATAGTATTGCCAGGAAGAGAGAGAGAGAGAGAGAGAGAGAGAGAGAGAGAGAGAGAGAGAGAGAGAGAGAGTAAAGAGCAACTTGAAAATAGAAAATGAAGGAAAGGAAAACGTGTGTGCTTGTATTTCTCATTTTTGAGTCGCTGCGTTTACAAAAAGACGACATTCTTAATAAAAACAAGATTTGTTATTGCTTGAATATTTCATTACATCATAGTAATTACATTAAATTTTGAAATGTTTTAAGTAATTCACAAGTCAATCAAGAGGAAAGTAGGCAAACCAGTCTCAGAAAGCGAGTGTGTTAATATTCTTCTGATTGAATATTTAATGCTCAGCCATTGATTAGTGAAGTGTTTGGATTGCCTGCAGTCACAAGTAGGTTAGTATAGATTTTTATTGAATATATATTGCAGTTATCCTTAGTGAATTAAAAGTGTGGGAAACTGAACACCAAGGCTACACTCCTTCTTTATCCCCGTCAGTACCATCACGCGTTTCCCTATATGTGATTTGATACACCTTCAGAAACTCATGTGGGGGATGAGAATAGTGAAGACAGTGGCCATTAATCTTCTCTCCTCCATAGACCCTTCCTAATGTCAATAAAATCGTCTAATCATACAAAAATCTCAAGGTAAAAATATTTCCCAGTATTGAAGGGGTTAATGAGTCAAGTGTGTGGATAGGAAACTAGTAGATTAGTGTAGTTTTTATTGAATATTGCAGTTATCCTTAGTGAGTGAAGAATGTGGGGTTACTGGATATAAGGGCCACTTTTTTATTTTTATTTACACCATGTGGGCTTTTCACGGGAATTTATGGGCTAAAGGGGATACTTTTCTGGGGTACCTCCTATCTCAAAGCCCACCCGCTAGGAAACCGTTGCTCCGTGTGAGGAAGCCCAACCTACACTCGGACCGTGGACAGGATTCGAACCCGTGATCTTGGAGACCCCTCGGACCCCAAAGCACGCATGGCTCCACTATACCACATCGGCCCCCTTAGTGATTGAAGTGTGTGTTGACAATTAGGGTCTATAATGGTGAAGTGTGAGAGTTAATTTTCAGGGTCACACTTCTGCCTTAATTAGTGAAGTGTGTGGGGATAATCGGGTCTACACTTCTCCAGTAATGAGTGAAGTGTGAGAGTTAAGCTTTCAGGGTCATACTTCTGTCTTAATGAGTAAAGTGTGTGTGTGTGGATAATCATGGCCACATTTATCCCTTAATGAGTGAAGTGTGTGTGAATAATTAGGGGACACACTTCTCCAGTAACGAGTGAATTGTGAAAGATAGATTTTAGGGCCACATTTGTCCCGTAATGAGGGAAGTGTGTGTGGAAAATCAGGGCCAGATTTGTCCCTTAATTAGTGAAGTGTGTGAATAGAATAATCCAGGGCCACACTTCTCCAATAATGCGTGAATTGTGAGAGATAGCTTTCAGGGCCACACTTCTTCTTTAATGAGTGAAGTGCGTATTGATAATGAGGGCCACATTTGTCCCTTAATGAGTGAAGTGTGTGAATAATCAAGGGCTACACTTCTCCAGTAAAGCGTGAATTGTGAGTGTTAGCTTCTAGGGCCACATTTGTCCCTTAATTAGTGAAGTGTGTGAATAATCTGGGTCATCACACCTCCAGTAATGAGTGAAGTGTTAGTTAGCTTTCAGGGTCACACTCGTCCTAGATTCCTCCATGTGGCGCCGCTGGAAATGTCAGAGGCCGCGGCGTGATCAGTATTAACGATCGCCTGATTACTGCCGCGCCGAGCAAACACAAAAATGACAGTGCTAACTTTACCTTTCGAGTTTCCAGTTTTATAATATAATTTCTTAATCACATGGCGACGGATACTTCAGACTCTGCCTCGCCAAGTTTGTTCGAACTGCGACGGGGGAAGTTTGAGTAGGAGGGTCGGCTCTCTCTCTCTCTCTCTCTCTCTCTCTCTCTCTCTCTCTCTCTCTCTCTCTCTCTCTCTCTCTCTCTCTCTCTCTCTCTCTCTCTCTGGTGTCTACGTGTTCGGTCCTACACACACACACACACACACACACACACACACACACACACACACACACACACACACACACACACACACACACACACACACACACACACACACACAGCGACATTATTGAGTCATTCTTTCACGTGCTTAGTTTTTAAAAAGTTAGCTTAATTTGTCCTAAATATGTTCCCGTTGCACAAATTGTTTTATTTGCACGTACACGACATTAATGAAGATTTACCAAATCAATTAAGGCGCCATAACTTTCCCTAATTTCTCAAGCCATGAGTAATGTCTTTCAGCTCCTCATTTTGTATTTTTTTCTCTAGTGGCCACAATTTCCGTCTTCATTTAGCATTTTTTGCCGCAGCTTTATTTTGCTCATTATTCTGCGCGAATATCGCACAAGTTCTTAACTCTCGTAACTCTCCCGTGCTCATTCTTCAGGATTTTTCATCTATATTTCACAAAGCAGCTTCGCCCTCCCTCCTACTGCCCTAGTTTTTCTTATTCAGACGAGCGCCCCCTCCGCCTTCCATCTCCTGAACACCCGCACCGCTGTCCTCTCAACTCTCCTCCCTCGGCTGAGATGGAGGAGCCAATGAACTGTCTATTGGAGACATTGCCACTGGAGACAGAATTACATTACTTCTCCAGAAAATGTAATTAGAATTTATCTAGCTTCACTGCTGCAAGTTTTTTTTTTAGTTTTTGCATTGCTTTTTATGACAAAGAAATCGCGGCAATGTGCAGCGTCTGTGCACCACCGCGGTAACTGATGGACTGGCCTCCCCATTCCCTCTGGCGTGTTTGGCAGGGAGCCTCGTCCCTCGCCGAACACCGCTGACCACTACACACCGGCATCACTCTATGCGATTTCAGGAGTAGGTCCATATTCTTTTTCACAATCCTTATTTATTAAACGATATTTCACCCGACTACAACATATACGTAGAGGAATTTACTCTTTAGTTCCCCTTCCCTTCGCCGTATTTCTCTCCACCTGTCCATAAAATCTTGAAGTATTTTATAATCCCTTACTCCCAAAGTTATTTCCTAGCTCCTCCTCGGAAAAATATAGGGCTGCCTCTCCTTCCCTCCCTCCCTCCTTCTCTCGGATCCTCCTCCTTCCTCTCCGCCTCCATCCTGCCACAAGCCGGCTCAGCGTCTCTGGTTGTCCGTGGCTGCGGCAGCGGTGGCAGTTCGCTCTGGCAGGTGGCGTGACGGCTGTGCGACGCTGATACTCCTGCGATTTCGGCTCTTAGCACCGCCACCACTCTCAGCCTCCCTCAGCCTCCTCATACTCCTCCACCTTCATATTTCCATCATTCTTACATACTGGGGGTGTTGTTGGTGTTGGTGGTTGGTGTTGTTTTCGTAGCAGTTATGATGTTTATTATCTTTTTATTTTATTTATTTATTATTTTTTTGCTGGTTTCTATTATTTATTGATCTTTTTATTTTTTATTTATTTATTTATTTATTTATTTTGGTTTTTTTGCTAGTGTTGACGTATGCAAGTGTTGTGTTTCCGGCAATTTTCTTCTTTTTCCTCCACAGCGAGTTTGGAGAAATATAGAATACGTAAGAAATGTCCGTGTGCCTTAAGTCAGGATAGAGTAACGGTTCTTAAAGCGTGATGAAGATTGGTTGTATTAATGAAGAGAAGAATGAATATCCCCCAAGAAGACGCTTAGATAAGATAAAACACCCAGAGAAATTAGCATGGCCATTTTACATCATTCCTGTCGCTTGCTTGATATCCCCGCATGACTCCTGAAACACACACACACACACACACACACACACACACACACACACACACACACACACACACACACACACACCTCGATCGAATGAAAAAATAAATAAGGAAAGAAAGAGAGGGAAAGCAGGGCATTTTATATGAAGAGAAGGAAAGTTTTCTTGACGCTTCTCGCTTCTCTGAGGAAAGTCCGGGATTTGTCAGGTGCTGCGGATAAAATATTAGAGACGTAAATCAGAATGCAGGCGGAGAGGGAGAGAGAGGCCTGTGTTATTGTCGAGACGAGGCTGCAGCGACATCAGGGAAGGAAAGAGAGGTCGCTGGAGTGCCGCCATGACGCATTGCCTCCGAAATGTTGTGACAGGAAGGTGGCGACTTTTTTCTTTCCCATCTGTTTTGTGTATCGCATTTAAACCTTTTCGTTGTCCGCGTGTTTGTCGCGTCATGCCATGGAAACTTTGGAAGGGGGAAATTTCAGCGCGGTATGAAAGCTCTTGAAATGGGTTATATTTTACTTTTTTTTTTTCCATCATTTGCATTGACATTCACCCCAATATACTCCCGAGGGGCGAGGGCGTCATGGTTCGTATCCCGCCAGGAGGCAGAGAAAGAACGGTAATCGCCACCTGGACCTCTATTCTCAAACGTTTCAGAGCTTTATCCTCACTACTTATTGCACGCTGCTGTCTGAGTTTTTGTGGACTTGCAAGGACTTTTTTTTGTGATTTCAGTGGTAGTTTCAGTGGTAGTTTCAGCGGTTGTGGTAGTTTCAGTGGTAGTGTCATTGGTAGTTTCAGTGGTAATGGTAGTTTCAGTGGTAGTTTCAGTGGATGTAGTTTTAGTGGTAATTTCAGTGGTTGTGGTAGTTTCAGTGATAGTTTCAGTGGTTGTGGTAGTTTCAGTGGTAGTTTCAGTGGTAGTGGTAGTTTCAGTGGTAGTTTCAGTGGTAGTGGTAGTTTCAGTGGTAGTTTATGGACTTACAGTGGTTGTTTTTTTTTTATGGACTTACAAGGATTTTTTTTTTAGTTATTTCAATGGTGTTTTGTGGACTAGTGGTTTTATTGATAATTTAGCGGTAGTTTCAGTGGTAGTTTGTGGACTTGTAATTTCAGTTGTAATTTGTGGACATGCAAGGATTTTTAGTGATTTGAGTGGTAGTTTGACCAAGAGTCTTCACCGTCATTTGTAGAGGCAGTCGTAAGAACGTGACTAATCAATCATCTCTGTTGCCTTTGAATATCTTCATAGTGAGAGAACAAAGCATTTCAAGTAAGGCTTCCTTCCTGGTCTCTTTGTCTTCGTAGCAGTGACACCCCGCTTGTCTCATGGTTTTCTTTTCTTTGTCACTTTCATTTATGTTTTTTAGCACCACTTGATGACAGGTACATATTTAATAGGAAAGATTGCATGTGTCTTCAGATGTTGCATATGTATTCTCGCTGTCTCTGTCTCTGTCTCTGTCTCTGTCTCTGTCTCTGTCTCTGTCTGTCTATCTATCTATCTATGTCTCTGTCACTCTGTCTCTCTATGTCTCTGCCACTCTGTCTCTGTCTCTCTCACTCTGTCTCTCTCTCTCTCTGTCTCTCTCTCTCTCTCTCTCTCTCTCTCTCTCTCTCTCTCTCTCTCTCTCTCTCTCTCTCTCTCTCTCTCTCACACACACACACACACACACACACACACACACACACACACACACACACACACACACACACACACACACACACACACACACACACACACACACACACACACACACCTCGTCGGACACAATCTTTATTCTGTAGTAGAGGCCTTGTGGTGTGTCGCTGAGCCGTGACTCGAGGCCTCCACTTTAGCTGTTGTCAAAACCGGAAACATCCACGCGTAAATATTGCTCTAAGGCGACGAATCCACTCCAGAAGTTATGATATATTTTCTTGATATATATTTTCAGTAGTTCCCTAGATCCATTCCTCTTCTCTCTGTCGCCTCGCATTTTTCTCCTCAGCAAGATTTAGGTGTGTTGTGAATATTGACTGGATTTCCTTTTCTTTTTCTTTTGCTTTTTGGTGTCAAGTATTTTCCTGCGTGTTGTCGTGGCTGCTGGAGGTTGTTGCGCATTTGTTGTCTATTTTGTTGTCCTCAATTTGGGGCGTTTTAAAATTCCATGTCATGTTTTTTTTTTTTTTTCTACTGTCTTGGTATGTAGAATGATGGAGTGTGTTTATGTAATGCATCGTGACATTTTCTATATGTTTGTATTTAACCCCTTCAGTACCATGACGCGTTTCCATATTCACTCTGCTTACTGCTTGGTGATTTTATACAGCTTCATAAACTTACGTGGGGGATTGAAATAGTGAAGACTGGCCATTAATCTTCTGACCTCCATAGTCCCTTCGTAATGTCAATAAAATCGTCTAATCGTGCCCAGAACTTAAGTTAAAAATGCGTCCCAGTACTGAAGGAGTTAACCTTTTGACTTCTAATGACAGCTTTCCTCAGTCTTCTTTATTTGAAGATCCGTAGACAATTGAGTGAAAATACAGTTACAGGGACTAAAAACTTTCACCTTACATCATTAATTTTGCTGTCAGTGATGTCTTTCCAAACTCAAATTAAGAGAGGGGTTTCAAGACATTCATCCCTTTATTTTTTTTTGGTTAACTCTCGAACCTGCGAGAGCAACTAAGTGGATCTTTTTTTCGTTTTATGTTACGGTGTCCAGCTTTCCCATCTTATATAGAAATAGATACTGTGCACCTCCACCTCACTACGTTGCTAAATTTGAAGAGAAAACCAGAGCAGTCTAACAGTTAAAGGGCAAATATTTACTAATGCCGCCCTTGCATATAATCACTTTTCACTTAAAAAATCATCAACAACTTTCTTTTATTTTGCAGATTAGTCTAGCGAAGAAAATAGTTTCCCTCCAGCATTGTAGCAAGTGGTAAGTATGCAACACCTTGCTCGTATTCATCACTGTTGGGCCCGGGAATCTTCAGCATTTCTCTCACTTGGTCTTCTTGGCATGCAGTGTTTTCAGATTGTTGTTTTCTCTTTCCTGTGTTGGCTTTACATTTGTGAGAGCGGAGGAGCATCTAATGTCTTCGTAACTTGCACCACGTTGGGGCTGTACATGTGTTTTAACGGATTTTCATGGAATTTGATCTGCCTTTGTGTCGGTGTTTCTCTCAGATACATCACGGAACAGTTTGTAAGTGTCACAATGGCGTACACTTCACATCCTTTCTCTAACCTTAAGGCCGGAGACGTTCTTTATCTCTGGTGCTTCCGTAGCTACCCAGGATTCAGGCTTCCCTCGCAGGATTTATGCTAGCTTTCCAATTTCAGGAACTTGTGTCACTGATACTTTTGGCGGAATCATGCTAGATGTATTCGACTGGGCGGAACTCATTCACCAGCAGGGAAGGTCAAACCGTTACTCATCTCTTGACTTACGGTATCCAGCAAAAATATCTTTCTTTCTCATCTTTTCTCATCCTCTAAAAGTCAGACGATACGACAGTGGTCCGTTCTTTTGAATAAGATGAAAATGCTTTTCCTGCACTCTGTGGTATTAACCCTTAGAAGGCTTGTGACCTGGTGGAGGCTTTCCTCATGCTTTTTCAACGCATTAAACTTGTGCGTGTTTGCAGAATGCTTTCTTTTACAAGAGATGAGTTAAGCGTGTTCTATTTTAATTTTCACTGACAGTCAGTTAATGGCTTGTCTGTGTCATCTTACCGAACTTTTATAGATAGTGTGCACACTTTTCTGGGAGGGCGAGACATGAAAAGTTAGAGAGAACTCAAATATTTACAGCAGGAAAATATCGTGGAAAGGAATCAGGTAGGTTTAGCGGAAAGCGAACTTCTAGATAACAAGTCAAGGTTATATTTGAATCGTTATCAGAATTCGCTCCACTGCTTCCGAGGAGACGAACGAGGAAGTAAAAATTGGGTTGTTTGTCACTGGTGAGCGGAGTGTTTCTGGTGAGCAAACTAACCTGCTAATCCTGTCCAGTGTTTGTTGCATCTCTTTACAGCAAGACTGAGGAAAGTAGAAAGGAGTAGAAAGAGGATACTTGCTTCGTTATAAAATGCTTACCAGAAAACTTAATTAAAGAGATACTCGTTGCATGGCCCTCAACCTCTCTGATCTAATCTTGTTCGGTGTTACATCTCTTTACGGCAAGATTGAGAAAAGTACCAGGAGACTTGTTAACTAAAGAGACACTCGTTGCATGGCCCTCAACCTCACTGATCTAATCTTGTTCGGTGTTACATCTCTTTACGGCAAGATTGAGAAAAGTAGAAAGGAACTCAATTTGCTTACCAGGAGACTTGTTAACTAAAGAGACACTCGTTGCATGGCCCTCAACCTCACTGATCTAATCTTGTTTAGTGTTTGTTGCATCTCTTTATGGCAAGACTGAGGTAAGAAGGAGTAGAAAGGGGGCAGATGCTCCGTTAAAACATGCTTACAGGAAAATTTGTCAACTAAAGAGACTCGTTGCATGGTCTTCAACCTGACTGATGAGGGTAATCCAGTGAAAGGGACTGCCACGTGTAGACCTAATGGCTTCTTGCTGCTTCCTTATTTGCTCAAGTTTTTCGTAATAAGAATACATGATAAATTTTTTCACGTCCTTCTTTTTTATCTATTAATTCTATTCATGATATTTCAGGTTACCAATATTTGTTAGGATTATTTACTATTGAGAGAGTGTGAGTAACAGAGATAAGGCATAAAATGAAAGCCTTAAGGCAGTAAAACTCGCTCTTATGACGTTTCTTATGAGGGTTGTCGGGAAGGCATCATAATTTCTGGGACATTAGTTTTTAGCATTGCTTCAGGACGTAAATCTGTATGAAGGAACGATAAAGTTAAGTCATCTGTGAGTTATTTAAGGCAACTCGGTCTGTCTGTCCCGTGACCGCCTTGGTGGGATGGGACGATGATCTGTTTGTCTGTTTGTGTTTGTCTTCTAAGTGTGTGTTTAACTATTCATCTGTTCATTTTTTCATCGATTCTTTTTAGCTATCCACTGTGCATTCATTGGGTTATCTTGTCAGTCTGTCTATCTGTTTGTCTATCTATTTATTTATCTGTCTACTTATCTATCTATCAATCCATCCATCTATCCATATCTGTCTGTGTACCAGCCAGTCTATCTGTAGATGTCCTTATCCATATACTCATAATTCTAAACTCACTACTCTATCAAATTAAATATCGGTATACGTATTCTCTCTCTCTCTCTCTCTCTCTCTCTCTCTCTCTCTCTCTCTCTCTCTCTCTCTCTCTCTCTCTCTCTCTCTCTCTCTCTCTCTCTCTATCTATCTATCTATCTATCTATCTATCTATCTATCAAAAACTATTACTAACTCGGCTTGCCATTAAGACCAACTCTGCCTTTATTGGTCGTTCCTGTGCCACGAATCCATCCCAGCCAGACAGGAGGGAGGCTGAGTGTGTTTCGTTGATGGTCAGTGAAGCATAGTGCGGTGAAAGACACTATGTGAAGGTCTGTGTTGGAGTCCTGTCTCTAAGTTTGTGTCTGCTTGCTGGGTCTATCACTATTATGTTCTTTCGCTAACGTTGATTTCACAGTAGTTAATAAAATGGTCGTAGATGGAGAAAAATCAGGTTAATATCTCTCTTAAGTTATACAAGGTCGTTTTTAAATGTTTTGAGAGTTTGAGATGATATTGGTCAACCCCTTCAGTACCATGACGAGTTTTTATATTCATTCTGGTTACTATTTGGTGATTTTAGACAGCTTATGAAACATATGTTGGGATTAGAATAGTAACGACTCTGGCTATTAATCTTCTGACATTCATAGACCCTGCCTAATGTCAATAAAATCGTCTAATCACACCCAAAACTCAAGGTAATAATGTGTCCCAGTACTGAAGGAGTTAAGAATGACTAGCAATGAAAGTGTTGAATGAGGGTTGAGAACAGAGAATAATGGGAGAGGTTGCTTTAACATTGGAAGGGGTAATTAAGTGAAGGTTGAAAAACAGAGCAAGCAGAAAGTCATTGAACCAGATGAACGCAATTAAAAGAGAAAGACAAGTGCATTGAATTTCACGAGTAAGGAAGCACAGTGCCTCTGGAGACTGAATTTCAATAATCCCTCAGTTCGTTTGTGTTAAAGAGAAGCAAAACAAGAAACAGAAAAAAAGGCAGTCACTGAGGCAGACAAACACAGTTGGGGGAAAGAGAATTGTAGAGTTTCACGAGATGGTGAGCACAATGCTTTTAAAGATTTGACCCTAATGATGTGTTAGCGAGTCTGTGTGAAGGTTGAGCAGGGCAGAGAATAAGTCACTGAGCCAGAAGACAAACCTAATTGGAAAGAAAAAGACAGGTAAGGTTTCATGAACATTTAGTCTTAGTTCAACCTTAATTAAGAAGACTTCCCTTCCTTCCTGGCGGTCAGCGGGAGGAGAGGGAATGGCACGTAATTAGCTTGTCGTAAAAATATCAGGAGGCAAAAGATAAAATTTCCTCCGAAGCGAGTAGAACCAATTATCTTCTTGCTCCAATGGAACCGGAAACAAAACATCTCTCAGGGACACTCAGGCAGACTTGATTTCTACGCCCATAAAGTCGAGGTGTGTTCAGAATGGAAGCGAGGTGGCCAGACTGACAAGATGAAATACTACTGGGGTATAAGTCGTTCCTTTATAAAACTGTACTTTCCAGTCAATATTCCCACTCCAAAGACCCTTCCTCTGCTCAGTCTCTCACGCTAAAACCTCACCTAATTCATCACGTAATGAATGTTTACTCTTTATTCATTTACCATTTTTTTTTAGCGATAAAGCGTGAGGATGGAGAGTATTCACGGTGAAAATAAGAATCGATGAAAATATGTGTCGGTAAAATAACTGCGCTAAATAAGTCTGAGGTACGAATTCTCAGATCTTCCTGTATCATATCTGAATAATTTTTGCCGTCATGTGAAAGGTCTTAGTATTTTTAGTTATGTTTTCATGATTTTAGTGGCAGATTAAGCAGCATTCCACGTGATTCAGTGGGAAAACATGCATGTGAATCCGACTAACCATTTCTGTGGGTTTTAGAAAATAGTCATGATGAAAGGCAGGAACGCATGAGAAAACGTATCTAAGGCTCGTATTCTCACTTTTTTGCTTCACCTCCTCTATTTCAGAAGACTGTATTTAAATTTACACGAGGTTTTTAAGGTATTTTTACTGTTCTAAAAGCAGTTTGACAAAATTTCTACATTATTAACTGGAGAAACACTCTTGAAAACCCCGCTAATCATCTCTGTGGCCTTGGAAAATAATCGTGGTGAGAGAGCAAAGCGTTTCCGAATACGCATCAAAATCATATCATCATTTATGCTTCCAGATTCCAGTTCCAAGACTCTCTATAATGGAGCTCTTGAACTTCACTGATTTTTCCACATGAAGCACTAGGTACGATTATTGCCCCCTCCCCACCAATCCCCTGCCACACATTTCCCCTACTGATAATCCTGCTCCGTTCTCGCCGTTCCTCCTCTCGTACCCCTGTAGCAGTGGTTTCCTCCCCTCCTCTCCCTCCACACCCCTTTTCCCCTCACGTACAGGCCGCCTCTCTTCCAAAGTTGCCCGTTGCACCAACTTTCCCTAGCCGTAATTTTCAGTAAACTTAACATATCTTTTTTCTGGTGAAATTTATATGCCAAGTATTTTTTTTTCTTCTCCCCTCTCCTCTCTTCCTTCCGAGTAAGAACCTATTATGTTGTTTTGGTATTGAATCTTTGCAATCTCTCTCTCTCTCTCTCTCTCTCTCTCTCTCTCTCTCTCTCTCTCTCTCTCTCTCTCTCTCTCTCTCTCTCTCTCTCTCTCTCTCTCTCTCTCTCTCTCTCTCTCTCTCTCTCTTCTTCTTCAGCTATATTGTTTTCATATTAATAACTTTTCTTTACCCCGTTTTCTTTTCCTGCTTCTCTCTCTCTCTCTCTCTCTCTCTCTCTCTCTCTCTCTCTCTCTCTCTCTCTCTCTCCCATCTGTCTTGCTCTGTAGCGTCTCAAAGCTGTCGAAGATAGTTTTTCCTTCCCATTTCTCATCGGCAGAGGCAGCATCCGGTGGTCTGCTGCTGCACACCCACAAGAAGGGGAAGATCGGTTGTCGCTACTGTTATAATGCTCCTCTGTCTGTTTGTCTGTCTTGGTCTGTCTCGGTTTGTCTGTGTTTCTGTGCTCTTCTTTCCATGTTACGTTCTTTTTTTTTCTGTCTTTCTTTGCATCTTCATCTTCTTGTGTGTTTGTTTGATCTATTTCTTGTATATGTTTGTTTCTGTGTGTTTGTGTCTGTCTGTGTTGTTGTTTATTTTTCTGTTTATTTGTCTTTCTGTTTATCTATCTGTCTATCTATCGGTGTATTTATCTATCTATCTATTTATCTATCTATCCTCTCATCTGTTTGTTTATCTTTCTATTTATCTGTGTGTGTGTGTGTGTGTGTGTGTGTGTGTGTGTGTGTGTGTGTGTGTGTGTGTGTGTGTGTGTGTGTGTCTGATTTTATTATTCAATCTCTTCACACGTGGGAGGGCCTGCCATTAACGCTACCAGCTCGTCAAAAAATAGAAATAAAATAAAATAAATAAAAATAGATAAATTAATAAATAGATAAATAAATAAATAATAAGGTAAATAAATGAATAAGTAATATGAAAACACGATATCTTACGACAGGGTTTCTCCTTGGCGTAGTGTCGAGTTAGTTACAATTCACTCACACATAAGTAGACACATGATGAATATTTAACCAGTGTACATAATGGATGACGTCACTGCTTCTTTGTGAGTACCTTCCAGACTGTACTTAATTACAAGGACAAAGTGTAAAGATACGAGTCTGTAGTTGAATCGCATGCATAATTCCACTGTGGAAACAAGGCCAGTGTTCTGAAACGTTTTGCTGTCTCACCATCACTGTTTTCCAAAGGCTCTAGTTGGTGATTCTCGTGTTTTTAAGGATATTTTTATGGTTCTGGTGATAGATTTGCAAGACTGGCAAGTAAATTGAAAGGAGAAACAGTCTTGAAAGCTCGGATAGTCGTCTATGTGGCCTTAGAAAATTGTATTGTTGAGAGAATAAGGCGTTTTTGAATACAGGCGCTAAAGCTATGATACCAGCGCTCTTTGATGGCTGTTTCATATGTCTCTGTTTATGAGGGCGGGTTAGCGACGTGGAATACAACTCGACATGCTTGAATGGCTCTGGGTTCGATTCTTCTGCACGGTTATTTCTTTAGCGAGAGGAATAGCGCTCTTTCGTAACCTAGGAAGCGGTGTATAGTCTTCATTACCAACCTTGGGAGTGGATGCTTCTTTTATATACGTATAAGATCATAAAGAACATAAGAAAATGAGGGAAGTTGCAAGAGACTGTCAGGCCTACACGTGGCAATCTCTGTATGAACTAACCCATACAATTCCATCGATCCATAAATTTTTTCATTCCTATCCGTAAATGATTAACTTTATTTGGGTCTGTACTTTATAAACTTCTAGATGTTGCTGAGAATGTTCTAGTTCCTGGAGCTCTTTCTTTTCCCAGGAGGAGGAGGAGGAGGAGGAGGAGGAGGAGGAGGAGGAGGAGGAGGAGGAGGAGGAGGAGGAGGAGGAGGAAGGAAGCGACTTTTTTTATGAAGTTTTCCTTTTAATAAACTAGAAATCCTCCCAGTGTATCACCAGGACCATAATAGTACTCTTAAAAACACGAGTATCTTCAGTTGGACCCTTTGGAAAGCAGTGATGGTGAGAGAGCAAAGCATTTCGGAATACAGGCCACTTTACCACGAAGCCACTAGTTTTTATAAAGTTTTTGTGATGGTAATATTTTCAACGAAGCCAGATTTTCTATTACTATTTTTTTTTATTGGGAACGACATGGAATAAATGAGGCAGAAAGAATAGTGTACATGGGTTGTCTACTTTTGAAGAAATGCTATAGCTCCCCTCGGCACTGCACACAAAAAAGTAAATCCGTGAGTTTTAATACTGAAACAAATCAGGATTATTGGGGAAACCGTTTGGTCTTGGTGAACGGAACAACACAAAAATGCAATAACGGGAATGCAAGAGACGAGGAAAAAAAAAAAAAAGCGTTTACAAATATTTAACAGATGAATCGAGCAATGTCAGATATGTGTTTCACCATTCACTTTTATTCACAGTTTGCTTCCCACATTCAAAAATAATATTGGTTTACTATTAAAGGGCGCTTTGCTACACATTATTTCCATAGTTACAGTGGTTGGTGGTATAAAATGTGTGTGTGTGTGTTTATGTATGTATGTATGTGTGTGTGTATATATACAAGTCTGGATGGTTGGGCGTGTCCGTGCGTGCATTCAGGTTCGATCATGTGTATGCGTGTATGGCAGTGCTTGTACGTGCATGTATAGTCTGGCGTGTGTGTGTTTTCGTGCGTACTTGTGGGAAAGCGTGCATATTTTCATACAATTTCATTAAAGTGCACTGAGCCCGTGATGTCAGCGTGTGGATGCCCCTCTACACCAGCTGGGGATGAGATACGAAGCCCACCAAACAACCAACAGCAAAAAAGAGAAGAAAAAAATGAAAATGAAAGATAAATCAATAGATATATTTAGACTTGCAAAAAAAAAAGTAAAAAGTTGGATTTTTTTTATTTACTGTTTGGAACCGGCCAAGGACAACAAAAAAATGATAAAAAAAAAAATGCCCACTTAGGTGCCGGTCCCTAAACAAACCAAAGGAAAGGGGGAGTCCTTGGCTGGCATTTTTTTTCCCACTTTTAAATCTCTAGTGAAGAATGTATGTGTGGCCAGATGCATTTAGTTTTGTGTGAAGGAAGAGACTTGTCTTTAGAGGGCAGGCTGTGACTTCCCCCTTGTGTTGTGAGATACAAAGGGAAACGTACAGTGAGGTCAAAGCTGGCTTTAATAATAAGTTCACAGCACCCCCTGAACCAGTGCTATTAGACCTCACTGGGAGTAATTATCGTCTCGGCAGGTGGATGTGCATGTTCTTCTATGTCAAAATATTTCTTAACGGTTCGAGTGTAGATTGGGCTTCCTCACTCGGGGCAACGGTTTCCTAACGGGTGGGCTTTGAGATAGGAGGTACCCCAAAAATTATCCCCTTTAGCCCAGAAATTCCCGTGAAAAAAACCTACATGGTATAAATAAAAAAGAAACCCTTTCGCTGCTACAATATTTTCCCCATAGGTTTCATAAGCTTTTCAGTTTCTTTTCCTAGCGCGGTCTTTTGAATATTTCTGTAGCCTGGAAGAAAAAATATCAGCCTTTCATTCTGACTTTACCTTTGTCAACGTTAACAATTTTCAGTGCTTTAAATGTCAGTTGAGCATTGATGTTACTGGAATGTGGAAATTGTATAGGAAAGGTAAAGGTCACTGTGATTTATAAAGGTGTTATTTAGAAGGGTGTTTGTTCTTTTTATATATATTGTTTTAATCCTTTATTGGTCGTGACGCTTTAATATTAGTCTCGCTTTAGTCATCCATCATAATTTCAATAAAGGAATGGATATGCCTTCTTGATCGTTCGTTAAGCTGTGAGTCGTCGTTTAAAATTATTTTGTAAACTTACATCTCGCCATCTTATTAGACGAGTGATAACCGGAAAAGTCAACAGAATAATGAAAGGTCACCGTAATTTATTAAGACGTTATTTAGAAAGGTGTTAGTTCTTTAATATTTCTTTTATCATTTGTTGGTCGTGACTCTTTAATATTAGTGTCGCTTTAGTCTTCCATCATGATTTTGCTAAAGATTGGTCTGCTCAGTCGTTCGTTTTACTCTGCGTCGCCTTTTAGAATAATTTTGTAAACTTGTACCTCCATTAACTATAGTATCATTCAAATAAGACGGAAACAAACGATGAAAAATTGTAGAGACGAAAAAAAACAAAATGTCCGAGTGAAAACCACAAAAGTCAAAGGGTACATTATGAAGTTACCTTAAGACTATTTTACCTCAATCCTTACCTTTCACCGTGAGCGTGACACCACCATGGTCTTCGATTCTCGCTCTCCTCAGCTTTCCAGGAACATTTCAGTATCAGATTTCTTGTTTTTAAGATCTGGCTTGGTTAAAAAGAAGAATAAAAAGAAAAAAATTATTTGCATACGTTAAAAGGCATTTGCCAATTTTTCTGTGCCACGTGAGACTTTTATACAGGACGCGTTGGAGATTTTCAATGTAATGCTGTGGGATAATGCAACTCCCCGTGCTGGTCGCCGGGAAATGCTGCAGTGAAAGTCCATATTCTCGCTTGTAACTCCACTGACGTCAATTGTGGAAAAAAAAGGAAAGGAAAATATTGGTGAAAGAGCAACTATCTGACACCATTAATAATCGCTGTCCATTATTATGCCAATCAATTGACACTTTTGATATATTTGTGCAGTCTCTTGTTTGAAGAACTGTACAGATTAATGGTGACTTTTGAATTTTTATGCAGGGTTTTGTTCAACGTTTATTTGGAAGGAAACGTGCAATGATTCGTTTTAATGTAAGGGGGAAAAGATGGACAAAAGCAACATAAAACGAAAAAAAGGCCCACTAACTTGCCAATCCCCATGCAGATCCGAGAGAATAAGCCAATAAAAGGGATAAATGTGTTCAAACCTTCCTCTTAAATGATGTATATATGTACTTACATCGAGGGAGAGTGGTAGAGGCAATACTTAATGAAAGGAGACTGACAAACATAACCAGGTATCTTAAAAAAAAAAAACCCTATATAATTTATGTATCTAGATTCTCGAGATAAGATTCTATAGTTAGGCAATTGTTTTTCACTCTCGCTTCTAATATTAACCATAACTTTGCCTTTTATTGATAGATAGCAAAAGGAATGAAGTGTTTTGAGCCTTAGTTTTATTCACTCTTCTGGAGTTTCTATACAGCTTTTCTTAACCCCTTCAATACTGGGACACATTTTTACTTTGAGATTTGTGTACGATTAGATAATTTTATTAACATTAGGAAGGGTTTATGGAGGTCAGAAGATTAATGGCCACAGTCTTCACAATTTTAATTCCCCACATAAGTTTCTGAAGCTGTATAAAATCACTAAATAGTAACCAGAATGAATATGGAAACACGTCATGTTACTCAAGGGGTTAACCTTCCATTAAGATACACGACGGTGAAGAAAGTAGTACAGCTTAAGAATACATATTTCTCTACGTAAATTTGACGTCTTCTTTCCTACTGCCCGTCCCTGTTACAAAGTTAGCTCAGGAAGTTTTAGCTCACATCTGTATGCTAATGTTTGCCTTTTTTAAAACCTCCTCGGCGGCGTTACCAAACTTTTGTACGTTTTTGTAAGTATACGTCGAAGCTGGTGGGTACATCTTGACACTTTCCATTTATCCCCTTCAGTACCATGACGCGTTTCCATATTTATTCTAGTTACTATTTGGTGATTTCATATGACTTCAGAAACTCATGTGGATATTAAAATAGTGAAGACTCTGGCCATTAATTTTCTAACCTCCATACACCTTCCTAATGCACATAATATGGTCTAATCGTACACAAATCTCAAGATAAAAATGTGTCCCAGTACTGAAGGGGTTGAATATTGAATATGAGGACTGTCTTTGCTCTACGATATCCAGCACTGCACAATTATCCAGTTTCGTGTTGTTTCTATACATTTTTTTGACTTCCATCTATATTTTTCTATCTATCATGTGATCTACCTGCCTATCCATCTATCTAACCATCTATCTTCCCATCTAACCATCGATCTATCTTTGTTCATCCATCTATCGTACATTCTACAATATATCTACTCTGCCTTAGTTCCTGTAGCGTCAGTAGAGTTTAGCAGCAGTTTAGACGTCAGCAGCGAAGGATCCATTATAATTTGTTATGGAGTAGATTGGACTCTTGCCATAGCCGGGAGAATAATTGCTTGAATGCTTCTGTGTGCCTCTTGTGATGACGCCTTGGCCTGTACTGGGTCTAAAGGTAAATTCTAAAGATAAATACCTTAATTTTGCAATATAGCCCCCAAGGTAGCTTCTCCAGTGGTCAATTGGCAGTAACACTGTGATTTTACTCCTAAGATCATGTGGGATGTGGTGGGTAAGGAATGATCGGTATACAGTGAACAGTGAATCCTGAACGAACCCAGCCACGTGTGTCTTCCTGCGTGGGCGTTATTCTAGTCTCGTCCTCTCTCTCTCTCTCTCTCTCTCTCTCTCTCTCTCTCTCTCTCTCTCTCTCTCTCTCTCTCTCTCTCTCTCTCTCTCTCTCTCTCTCTCTCTCTCTCTCTCTCTCGCCTCGTAGCTTCCCTTCAGGCGCGGATGTAGTACGGACCCAATTTAGGTATTTGCCATCCCGCGTCCCCAGTATGAACAGAAGGAAAGTTAGGGTCTCTCTCTCTCTCTCTCTCTCTCTCTCTCTCTCTCTCTCTCTCTCTCTCTCTCTCTCTCTCTCTCTCTCTCTCTCTCTCTCTCTCTCTCTCTCTCTCTCTCTCTCTCTCTCTCTCTCTCTCTCTTTTTATTTTGTGTGTGTGTGTGTGTGTGTGTGTGTGTGTGTGTGTGTATGTGTGTGTGTGTGTTTACAAGCTAATGGGTTTTGCTGAGGTTGGTTAAGGTTTTAGTGTGTTGACGTAGAGGCTCTCCAGTCGGGTGATCTTCTTAGCTCTCCTGCAGCGCACCTCAAAGTGGGTCACCGTGCAGAGAATGGTGTGGTGGGCAAAGGAATGTGCTGGCTCAATATGCTGCTCACCTCTCGTTCACCCTTGCCATTACTGAGGAACTGATCGTGTTTTTTTTTTTGCAATGGTCGTTGATGGTAAGGCTAAGCTAATCCCTTCAGTACCTTAACGCGTTTGTATTTACTGTATATTCACTCTGTTTACTATTTGGGGATTTTATACAGCCTCAGAATCTCATGTGAGGGATTGCAATAGTGAAGACTGAGGCCATTAATCGTCTGACCTCCATAGACCTTTCTTAATGTCAATAAAATGGTCTAATCGTACTCAAATCTGAAGGTAAAAATGTGTCCCAGTATTGAAAGGGTTAAGGATGTTGACGTTATGTTGGACGTTACTGCAATCTCTCTCTCTCTCTCTCTCTCTCTCTCTCTCTCTCTCTCTCTCTCTCTCTCTCTCTCTCTCTCTCTCTCTCTCTCTCTCTCTCTCTCTCTCTCTCTCTCTCTCTCTCTCTCTCTCTCTCTCTCTCTCAGCAAAAGAAACAATACCACACCTACTTATTCATCCGAGTGTGTTACTGAAAACCGCCACATGGGGTCACCTGAGCCAAGGGAACCTCTCAAACTTTCCCAACCCTTCAGCCGCTCACCACACCCTCGGCGCCGTATGGAGTGCAAGAATGATCCCCGCTCCTCGTTGTCCAGCGTTGCCGTGGTGCTAATGGGCAAGGAAGCGTGTCTAGTCCGGGAACTACTGTAGAAGGGAAGCGCCTGTGTTCTTGTCTTCCGTTCCTCAATATTGTTCTCTGTTGTTTCCTTCCTTCCTTCCTTCCTTCCTTCCTTCCTTCCGTCTCTTATTGATGACGCCTCCTCCTCGTTCTCCTCTTTTACGATTTTTTTTTCATTTTTCTTATTTCTCATGTTTTCTCTTTTCTTCCTGTTTTCTTTCTTTCTTTCTTTCTTCTTGCTCTTGTTCTTCTTGTTCTTGTTCTTGTTCTTATTTTCTGCAATTTTTCTTGATCTTCCTCTTCCTCTTCCTCCTCATTCTTTTCCTCGCCTTCTTTCTGTTTCCCCTCGCATTTCTGGCTCTTCTGTTTCCTCTTCTTTTTCTTTTCTTTCTCGTATATTCTCATTTTACTCTTTCATTTACTTCGCTTTTTCCTCCTCCCCGTTTTCTTTTGTCTTTTCCTCCTTCCCTTCATCTTCCGACTTTTCTTCTCGTCTTCTTCCTTTGCCTCAGCATTTTTAGTCTTTCCATCATTCATATTTTTCTTTCTCATCTTTCAATTACTCTCTCTCTCTCTCTCTCTCTCTCTCTCTCTCTCTCTCTCTCTCTCTCTCTCTCTCTCTCTCTCTCTCTCTCTCTCTCTCTCTCTCGTCTTTCGTCTTTGCTTTTTCTTTACAACTTTCCTCCTCCTCCTCCTCCTCCTCCTCCTCCTCCTCCTCCTCCTCCTCCTCCTCCTCCTCCTCTTCCTGTTTCTCGAGCATTTCTGTTTTGTTTCTTTTTCCTGCAAGCGCTTTTGTTGTTTTCTTCTTTCATTCCTATTTTCTTTTTATTCTACTTTTTTTTCTTGTCCTGTCCATTTTCTGTCGTCGTCGTCTTATTCTTCCAAATATTTTTCTCCTCCTTTTCCTCCTCCTCCTCCTCCTCCTCCTCCTCCTCCTCCTCCTCCTCCTCCTCCTCCTCCTCCTCCTCCTCCTCCTCTGCAGTAAAGTTGTAATATATGCTCACTGTCATTGCCATGGCTATCTTCGCCTTTATCGCCACCGCTGCAACCAACACTACCACTAATTCCACACACACACACACACACACACACACACACACACACACACACACACACACACACACACACACACACACACACACACACATGGTGGGAAATATTCACGAAGTCTTGAGATCTTTTGTAGCGCTTTACCGTCACTGAGTCTTAATTTCACCTCCAAACTTCCTCTCTCAGTAAAAAAGAACAGTAAATGATCGCTGGAAATGAAACTTGAGAGCCTGGTTGAACTTCCGCGCGTATCTTGACTTGCACGGTAGGGTGAAATAATTGCCCTGGGACTCGAAATGATAACAGGTGGAAGGAGTAGAAAATGGTTCAGTAAGGCAGCTCTTCCACTGTCTTCCGTTTTCTTCTGTGTGTCTTGTTAAAATTGCCTCTTAACCTCTTCAGTACTGGGACACATTTTTTAACCATGAGTTTTGGACTACGGTTAGACGATTTTGTATATATTAGGAAGGGTCTATGGAGGTCAGAAGATTAATGGCCAGGGTCTTCAGTATTTCATTCCCCACATAAGTTTCTGAAGCTGTATAAAATCACCAAAAATTAAGCAGAATGAATATGGAAACGCGTCCTGGTACTGAAGGGGTTAATTTTGTTTGACTAGAATGCTCACTACAAATATTCTCGTAAGGGTTAATTTTGATGGCTTTTCTTCTTCCTTTATGCTTCTTTTATTCCTTCATGTAACCTCACGATTGATTGGCAGATGGATTGGTAGTAAGATAAATAAATGAAAAGATAGATTAGTTAATAGATTCTTTGACTTATTGATATTTTAGCGGTACACCAAGGCTCGTATTCTCAAACTCTACTGTGCTTCTTCTCCACTATTTCAAAAGGCTTTATTGAAGTTTACACGAGTTTTTAGGTGTTTTTAAAGTTCTAGAGGCAGTTTGGCAAGATTTCTAAATTATTAACTGGAGAAACACTCTTGAATACCACGCTAAACAGCTCTGTGGCCTTGGAAAATTGTTGTGGTGAGAGAGCAGTGTTTCTGAATATGCTGCTGATTTAGATGTAACAACACTGAGTGCACTGTACACACCACACTGCTGGAAAACCAATACCTGTTTACGCACGAGTATATATTATTATACTTCTGAAGTGTGAAATGATCTAAATTTGCGGAATAAATAGAGGGAAAATATGATGGCGAAATATAATTAATCTCGCGGCATTATTATCCAGTTTTATTTAATTTTCCCTTAAAACACACAATGTAATCAACAACAGACATTGCATAAACCACAGAGTTATTATAATACTTGCTCCAGATGAAAAAAAAAAGTGTAAAGAAAAGGGAAAAAAGTCAAACCGTGCTGATTACATTGACTCCTAATTAATTTTCCTGAAGTTGGATGGTAGTAGTTGGTAATAGTGTGTGTGTGTGTGTGTGTGTGTGTGTGTGTGTGTGTGTGTGTGTGTGTGTGTGTGTGTGTGTGTGTGTGTGTGTGTGTGTGTGTGTGTGTGTGTGTGTGTGTGTGTGTGTGTGTGTGTGTGTGTGTGTCTACCTACCTGCCTGCCTGCTTGCCTGCCTGCATACCTGTCTGTGTCTGTCTGTCTGTATGCCTGTCCGTGCGTGTCCGTTCTCCCATGTGTCCGTTTGTCCGTGTCTGCGTTCGTCCAGGCATGGGAGACAAGTCGGTGGTCCAAATCCCTGTTGATTCCTGCAGCAGCGGGAGGGTGTAAAGGGCACCGTGAGGGAACAGCGTCGCTCTGATGAAGGCCGTGTTGGCGCTCTGGGGAGGCACGGGACGGGAGGGGAGAGCGAGACAGGAATGAGACAGAAGAGCCGCTAGGGATGGAACGAGGGGCGGTCTGGCGAGGAGGGGAAGTGAGGGGAAGCAGCGGGATTTGTATGTGAAGACGGAAAGGGAGAGGGATAGAGGGAGGGTGAATTGTCAGTAGAGAAAGACAAGGGAGGAAAAGGATGGGGGGATTGTCACTAGAAAAGGAAAAGCAGGCGATGAAATAAGAGCGAGTTGTCGGAGAAGGAAAGGAGGAAGGGAAGGAGGGAAGAAGGCGGAGAGAGGAGGGAGGAGAAAAAGATGGTACATAGACACAGTTTAATGGAAGAGGGAAGGGTTAAGTGGAAAGGTAAGGATGATTAAGGACACTGTCACTGGAGAAGGAAAGGTACAGGGATCGATGGGATGGGGGAGGTAAGGATGACAGGGTGTTGAGAAAGAGAACGGGTTAGGGAGGATAATTCGCTTGGGAAAGGGAAAGAGATGGGTGGCAGGCTTGTGAGGGAGGGAAGGGGGGGGGAGGGATGACTTTGAGAGGGAAGGTAAAAGTCTCTGATTAATTAACTTATTCGCCGGGGGAAGAAAGGCGTTTGATGAAGAACAAGGCAGCCGTTCCGTGTTTTTCTTGATTATGCAAAAGTAGATGGCGGCAGAAGCTGTAAATCAACAGTCTGGTCACCTAGAAATGTGTGTGTGTGTGTGTGTGTGTGTGTGTGTGTGTGTGTGTGTGTGTGTGTGTGTGTGTGTGTGTGTGTGTGTGTGTGTGTTGGCGCTATTGTCTGGAACGTGGAAGAATTTAACCTCATTTCTCTTACGTTTGTACGTCGTAGAGTTTATTTTTGTTTGTTATTTCGTATCATTTTGAGGAGTTTGTGTTTCTCATCGTCTTTACTACGTTCGTTTGTCGTCGCCTTCATTTGCTCGAATATCTGGACGCCTTCATGTCTTGTTTATTGTTATTGTGTCTGTATTTCATCGTGTTTGTCACTGTCTACATTTGTGCTTGTTTGTCTTGCATGCTGTGTGTCTGTGTGTCTGTGTGCGTCTGTGTTTGCAGGGGGGACAGGCAGCGATGTAGCTTTGTGTTGTAGTCGTAGTATGTATAAGTTGACACAAGCTTGTAATGTCCTTATAAATACATGCTGTTCTGTGATCCAGGTATTCATTAATGCTGGTGCCTCGTTTCCACTGTCTTCACCTTCTATCCATTAATTTATTAGCGTTTCTTATTTCTGAAGCTAGTTTCCTAACGTATGGCTTTTCTATATTTCCTTTTTTTTTTATTTGTCATTTCCTTTTGTTCTTCCATCACCCCTAACCAGATTCCTTTCCTTATTAATCCAATCCATTTACAGGAAAAACATCATGATTGGATCTTGTGTTTTTCTTCTTTTTCCGCGTAAGGAATCTCAAGTTTTATATGTTCCCTTTATAGGAGAGAGAGAGAGAGAGAGAGAGAGAGAGAGAGAGAGAGAGAGAGAGAGAGAGAGAGAGAGAGAGAGTTTCACTATAGCTTTGTATCTACGGATTGATTGTGTGTGTGTGTGTGTGTGTGTGTGTGTGTGTGTGTGTGTGTGTGTGTGTGTGTGTGTGTGTGTGTGTGTGTGTGTGCGTTGTTGGTTTGTCAGTCAATCATTAAGTCTGCCAATCTGTCTGTCTTTCACTTACATCACCCATCTCTCTCTCTCTCTCTCTCTCTCTCTCTCTCTCTCTCTCTCTCTCTCTCTCTCTCTCTCTCTCTCTCTCTCTCTCTCTCTCTCTCTCTCTCTCTCTCTCCCACAAGCCCTATCCTAGGCCATCACTTTGATTCAGCCTCCAAAAAATCCGCCAAAAAGTTTCTTAATGGTGTGCTGGGGCCCTCTAGGCTGGAAATTACCTCAACCAATTCTCTTAGAAACTTTCTTTGCTAGTGTAAAAAAGTTCAGGAAAGATTTTGGCCGAAAATTAAGAGGGAAAAGAGAGCGAGGTTCAGAAAGAAAAAAAAAAAGTTAGGAACACGAGGAAACGTGCACACCAGGACATAAAGATGCAGGGAAGGAAGGAAGGAATGAAGCAAACAGGCATGCGTCCACACACACACACACACACACACACACACACACACACACACACACACACACACACACACACACACACACACACACACACACACACACACACACACACACACACACACACACACACACACACAAGGAACATACAAATGGGTCGATAAGTGGACGGATAGATAAACAAAACAGGTAAGTGGACAGATTGATAGATAGAAAAATTGAAAGACAGACAGAGATACATAAATATAGATACACAGGAGCAGACATATATGATAAAGAGATAAACAGATATGTGAGATAGAGAGCGGTCGATGAGTAGACAGATAAAGAAACATGTGAAATGGATAGATTGATAGCTAGGAAGATAGAAAGATAGACAGAGACAGATAGATACAGACACACAGAGGCAAACATATAAGAGAAAGAGATAAGCAGATATAGATGAAGAGATATAGATGCAGAGAGAGAGAGAGAGAGAGAGAGAGAGAGAGAGAGAGAGAGAGAGAGAGAGAGAGAGAGGAAAGAAAACCGTGACATCCTTCCTAGAAACTCACCACATTACATCACATCCTGAATGAAAACTTTAAGAAAACGGTCACACTATAGATAACAGTCATTGCTGCACACACAGAATCAACCCGCAGAAAAAAACATTACATAAAAAAACACCACAACACGAAGCCAACTCGCCACAAGCTCAACAATACAACTATAACAGTGAACAGAAACTCGTCACTCCACTACCGTCTCTCTCCTTGGTGGGTGGAGTGGCTGGGCAGTCTCACCACCTCCTGTTCCTTGTAACGAGGCAGCGGAACATCCATGAGGCGAATAAATAGTTGTGTCTCGCCGTAATGTGCGTGTAGTAATCAGCATTCTACAAACATACACGTGAGTACTGTGTCACGTGTATGTAAGAAAGAGAGAGAGAGAGAGAGAGAGAGAGAGAGAGAGAGAGAGAGAGAGAGAGAGAGAGAGAGAGAGAGAGAGAGAGAGAGAGAGAGAGAGAGAGTTAATAGCACCGATAGACAGATAGATGGCCATTTATTGCTGTAAATCTTGCATTAATTGTCATTTACAGTTAGATTGTTACATATACTACTGGCGCGCGCGCGCACACACACACACACACACACACACACACACACACACACACACACACACACACACACACACACACACACACACACACACACACACACACACACACACACACGATCGCTTTTGTTATCTTTTATTTATTTTTCGGTTATCAATTATTATTATTATTATTATTATTATTATTATTATTATTATTATTATTATTATTATTATTTAATATTTTTCTGTAAATAATCTTTGTTTGTCCGAGAACTTTATTCCGTCGAGGTATTTAAATCAGGTCGGTCCTTTACATTTGGCCGCGGTGGTCCTGATTTGATTGATTGTTAATGAGCCTAATTACATTTAGCGATTAATTTCACCGGAGTTCCGTGTCGGGCGGAGTGCACGCTGCGCCCCAGGAAGGCGGTAATGTGGACGTGACATTTGGCGGCTAATTAAAGCTACCCTGACGCAACTGTTACCTCTTTGATCTGCGCGGCGGGTGAACAATCGTGGGTCACAAGGCAGGCCACACACCACACTCACTCGTATTCAGTGTTCAGTTTTTTTCCTTTGATTTTCTGTCCTGTGATCTGGTGATAGTTTCCCCGCACAGCCTGACTAGTGATAGATTCCCCGCAGAGCCCAGGAATTACGATCAAGGGGAAATATTGTACACAGGGAACTAAGTGTGAAGTGTTACTCTGCTTCTGACCGTGACTGTGCCTGTGTGTGTGTGTGTGTGTGTGTGTGTGTGTGTGTGTGTGTGTGTGTGTGTGTGTGTGTGTGTGTGTGTGTGTGTGTGTGTGTGTGTGTGTGTGGACAAGCGTGGGAGTGTATGAAGGGAGGTAATGTAATATTTCTTATGTAAGAAGGGAAAGCTGGCCAAGGTTAACATAAAACGAAAAAATAAGCCCCATTTAGTTGCCAGTTCCCTTGCAGATCCGAGAGAGTTACTCCCTAAAAAAGGGATAAATGACTTTTAAACCTCCCTCTTAAATGAAGTCACGTGAGGTGGTGTTAGTTTTCAGAATGTATCATCAGATGTGACACCAATACATAGTTGTGTTTTGATAGCAGGTTGCCGTGACTGGGTCGCCATAATGTAGGATGCTGAAAGGATCCCATCACCAGTGCGGCAACTCTTTGTACAAGTGCCTGTGCTGGAAAGAGGGAATGGTGATGACTCTGGCCACCGGAGACCGGCAGGAGTTCTCGAAAAAAACTTCGGGCAAGAACCGCCGGAAGTTCCTCTGTAAAAGAAAAGAAGAAGAGTTTTAGAAGACATGGCAGTAGAGTTTTATTCGTGTTTTGATGGTTCGATGTTGAAACAGTCAAGGAACTATTGAATGTTGGAAGAGAAAACAAGAAAAGATAGGAGGAACATTGAAACGATTTTTCTTCCTTTCGTGTCAAGGAGTACAAGAAATGGAAAAAGAGTTAGCCACTCTGTTGTTTCCAAGATTCCGGTCTAGTTTCCGAGATGTCTTGCTGCAATTTTGTTTTCGCACTAGATCTTGGCTCTTAGCTCCTCAGCATCACAGAGCTTCATTTACTTACAAAAGATAAACAGTATTAATATATTAAACTACCTTGGAATAGTTTAGACTAACAACTTTCTCGTAACCTTCACCTTCAAAGAGGAAGGAGAATACATGAGAAGACATTTTAACCCTTTCCTTTATCTAAACTCCATGGTGAATATATCAGCAATTAGACGACACATGACATATATAATTTTAGTAATGACTTTAACCTAGTTTTGGAGTCCTCGTGCGAATACTCATCAACGGGAATGTTATGTGCAGATGCTCTCGAACGACCCCGCTAAGCACTGGGGACTTGGTATAATGGGAGCACAGACAAGTGGCAAAGCAGGTGACCCTTTAGGAAAACCAGAACAGGGTTAGTGGAGCGGGTCGATGGTGTCTCATTTTTAAGGAAGGAGGATGAGGAGAGAAACGC
>NC_059269.1:12346128-12391128 GCF_017591435.1 Portunus trituberculatus | reverse complement strand
ATGCAATCGGAAAACGAAAGTAAAGGAGAGTAAATAGCCAGGATTGATGCTTGGGATGAGTGACAAGATGACATGTGGCGAAGCGTTACTTTGTCGACTGATGCACCTTGATTAGTCGCGGTGCAGGTGTAAACACGGGGCGCTCTTAACTCTCAGTCCGCCTCTCTGCAAGTAGCACCGGGCGCCTTCCAAGCTGCAGGTGCCAACATTGTTATGCCAAACACTTTCCGGATAACAACACCATGAAAAAAGTTATGCTTGTGGAAAACAGGAGACCGGATGAAGTGTGTGAGTGAAATATGTGAAACTACGTGATGTGACTTAGCAAATTCAATGTTATGATTAGCCACGTAAATATTTCTACTGCTACTACTGCTACTACTGCTACTACTACTGCTACTACTGCTACTACTGCTACTACTGCTACTGCTACTGCTACTACTGCTACTGCTACTATATTCCTCCTCCTCCTCCTCCTCCTCCTCCTCCTCCTCCTCCTCCTCCTCCTCCTCCTCCTCCTCCTCCTCCTCCTCCTCCTACTACTACTACTACTACTACTACTACTACTACTACTACTACTACTACTACAGATAATGGTGAAGAATACGAAAATAGAGAGTTGGGGTCTTTATTTCTCCAACTCTTCCCTAACTAGTCCAAAACACAGACGTCCAAACTCCTGTACTCGTTTTCTTTATCCATCCCACGGCAACTTTTCTCGATATTCTTTTGTATATCAGCTTATGTATCTGTCTGTATGTCTGTCTGCCTGTGTATTCTATCTATATATCTATCTCTCTCTCTCTCTCTCTCTCTCTCTCTCTCTTAATTATCTATATATTTATGTATGTATCTATCTTAAATGCATCTCTATATAAAATCTGATATCTTGTAAGGTGGATCTCAGCTTGAATAATAGATAAATAGATAGACAGGTTTAGATTTACACACACACACACACACACACACACACACACACACACACACACACACACACACACACACACACACACACACACACACACACACACACACACACACACACACACACACACTATCTTAAACAGCATCACATAATGACACAAGTCTTCGTTTATTCCCCAGCAAAGCACAAGGTTACTGAGGGAAGGGAGTTGACCATTACCTGTGTGTGTAGACAATGTAAGGGACGCTTTGTGGTGTTTGAGAAGGTGCAGCGAGTGAGTGAGTGAGTGGTAATGGAGCGCCGCAGACTAAACCTCTACTAATATGGTCCTCTTACCGTCGCCGCCCCCTCGCTGACTGCCCACATCTATTTCTTTTATTATCACATCATCACCTTACCACCATCTCGAGGAACAAATTTGGTGCCTCATTTTTTTTTTCTCTCATTTTCTCTTTTTATTTTTCCTTCTGGTGTTAGGTCTGGTTTATTTTCGCTCCATTTGCGTGTGTGTGTGTGTGTGTGTGTGTGTGTGTGTGTGTGTGTGTGTGTGTGTGTGTGTGTGTGTGTGTGTGTGTGTGTGTGTGTGTGTGTCTCTCTCTCTCTCTCTCTCTCTCTCTCTCTCTCTCTCTCTCTCTCTCTCTCTCTCTCTCTCTCTCTCTCTCTCTCTCTCTCCTCACACCTAACCTAACCTAGCCTAGGAAACATTTGTGCACATGCTGTTAGACTTCACAAATATCAAAGAATAGATAAGAAATTGGATAAAACAATCTCTCTCTCTCTCTCTCTCTCTCTCTCTCTCTCTCTCTCTCTCTCTCTCTCTCTCTCTCTCTCTCTCTCTCTCTCTCTCTCTCTCTCTCTCTCTCTCTCTCTCTCTCTCTCTCTCTCTCTCTCATGCCTTGTTGAGAATATTGCCTGCCATTTGCATAATTAGGAAAGGAGAGATCCACGCGCTTTATTTAGATAACGTCTTTGTTGTCAAGTGAACGTAAAATAAGTAAAGGAAGGACCAATTTGTAGCGACGGGCACATTCTTCAGCCTGACTGCTCCTTCTCTGCCTGCCTGAGAGAGAGAGAAAGAAAGAGAGAGAGAGAGAGAGAGAGAGAGTGAGTGAGTGATGTTCATTCTTTATATTTGTTTTTATTTCTTTGGTATTTATGAAGGTGATATTTTAAACTTTGCTAGGTTAACCTCTTTAATTCTGGGGCATATTTTTACCTTGATATGTGTACTAGTAGATCATTTTATTGACATTTGGAAAGGTCTATAGAGGTTAGAAGATTAATAGCCAGTCTTCATTATCTTAATCCCTCACGTAAGTATCTGAAGCTGTATAAAATCACGAAATAGTAAGCAGAATGAATATGAAAGCGCGCCATGGTACTGAAGGGGTTAAGTAAGGTTAGTTTAGTTTATTATAGGTTGTGCTAGTATATTTAATGAAACAAGGAAGAAAAGATGAGGACGTGACGTTATTGTGCTTCTTAATATTGCATCCCAGACAATGCTCTATGAAAGAATAATTGTTTTTAACCTAAAGATTCAAAGCGATAAAAGAGTTTCATTGTCACAGTTTGAAGGTTACAAGCTAATGGCCTTATCTCTTATGAATGATATTGCTGGTTATGAATTACACTAGTCTTGTTATTTTTGTTACTTGACTTAAACTTAGACGAATATTCTCTTTGTATCGGCAGTAATATTGTGTCTCATACCTCGATGCATTTTAACACACTACAACTGGGAACTAACAGAAATATACCGAATTGTAAGAGGGAGAGGTTAGACTCGTGTGCAGGCAGTGTGGCAAAGGAAGAGAGTGGTGAGACCCGTCGACATGAATATTTATGGCGCAAAGAATGGTGAAATAAAAATAGATGCGGGTGCTAACTGTGAACGAAATAAATGGTTTTCCAATAAGACCTTCCTGTGAACGATGAGTTATTGATTGTTTTTTTTTTATTCTGAACACGGAGAGATATTCGTTTAAAGCTTCTATAGTGTGTGTGTGTGTGTGTGTGTGTGTGTGTGTGTGTGTGTGTGTGTGTGTGTGTGCGTGTGTGCGTGTCTTCATTCTTCCAGACAAACGATATTTATGAGGCAGGGCACAACTTTAAATTTATCTTAAAGTTGGAAATTGAAACGAGTCAAACCTTCACATGGACAGAAAGAAAAATTACCGTATTTATGGATATGGTATTATTCTCTCTCTCTCTCTCTCTCTCTCTCTCTCTCTCTCTCTCTCTCTCTCTCTCTCTCTCTCTCTCTCTCAAGTGGTTTAAGACTATCTACATGCTACCTATCACTCTTGTCTCTGGTCTGCTGCAGGATTTTCAGCAAAGTTGTTACTCAAAAAAAATCTGGCGCCATCACAAGGAGGAGGAGACCAGCAAGCTTCCGCAAATAGATGTGAGGAGACTATTTTAAGCCCCAAAAGAGCTGCGTACCTGAATTATGGGACACAAACTAGAAAAAAAATAGGAAAGAGAGAGAGAGAAAAGACAAACTCCCTGAAATGTATATTCTGTGTGTGTGTGTGTGTGTGTGTGTGTGTGTGTGTGTGTGTGTGTGAAGAAGAGAAACAGGAATGGCAGTTCACAGATTATATTGTCTAAAGTATTCTAAAACCTTCGTCAAGGATTATAACGTTAAATTCTCACAAGACCTATACTGTAACTCCTGTGGCTTTTGGAACTGAACATTGAACATCACCAGTAATTTGTCTTTTTTTTTTTCCTTTTTATTTCATCCGGAAAGCACTTCCATTTTCTCTCCCTCTAAAGCTGAACTCTTCCCTTTGAACCTTGCTTAAAATTTCAACAGTGAATTATTTAGGTCTCGTCCTTTCTATTTTTGACACTGGCGTCTCGTTTTCCATTCTCCCTCTGTCTGTCTTTTACCATCAGAAAGTGTTGGGTTGTGATGGAGGCTTACAAGGATTGGGATCGTGTTGATTTGCTTACAAAGAGGATGGTATGTAAATATTATGGTGTTTCCTGAGGGTTCTTGATCTTGTCCAGATTATGAAGCCGTAGAAAGAACAGATGTGTGAAGAATAATGAATTAGTACTGTTGAATATTGTTAGATTGTGATGGAAGCTTTCAAGGTTTGTGATCGTGTTGATTTGCTTAGAAAGAAGACACTAAGTAAGTATTATGGTGTTTCTTGAGGGCTCTTGATCGTGTCTAGATTGTTAAACCGCAGAAATAAGATATGCTAAAAATAATGAACCAGTACTCTTAAATGTGAGACAATATGAGTAAGTATGCAGGAAACAATCGAGCAGGCACTGGGGACAGGCAAAAAGTGTGTCAACAGCCCGGAATGACGCTGTGTATTAGTATCAGTTCAGTTTCATTAAATTCCTGTTTTTTTTTCATGAATTCCTGTTCAGTATTTAACCCAACTTTGTCTGGGGCACGAGGGACATTTCAGATATTTTGTTTCAGTGGTCAAGACACAAGGAAGAAGTAATTATTTGACTTCGGAGAGAGAGAGAGAGAGAGAGAGAGAGAGAGAGAGAGAGAGAGAGAGAGAGAGAGAGAGAGAGAATTTTTTTTTCATTGGTTTCTTATATTGCACTATTGCTCAAAGATTAATCATATATAGTAAATGTCAAAGGAAATTAAATCGTGGAGCATCACCGCCGACCTTTCACTCTAATCAATTGAGCGATTGTTCTTATTCTTTTCTGTATTTTATTGCGAGCGAAAAGATGATATGCTGTGTCAGTATTATGTTTTTAGTATTCTGCAGGGAAAAAAAATTGAATTACAGATGTTCTTATTTCTCTGTGATGAAAAACACTATTTAGGAAGAAATGTTTCGACCTCAATGCTTTTCCAGAAATCATGCTTAATAATTTCACTTCTGATTTTTGATTTGGAGTTACAATTATTTGGAAATATTAATCAACAAGCATATATGTATTATTTCAGGTCTCTAATGAATTCAATTGGAAACATTTCACGTAAATAATTGTATAGACTGTCCAGAGCAAAACTATTGACAGATGACAGCAGAATGTCACACACAGCACACAATTTCTTTTTAACGCTTTCCTGTTCCTTTTCCCTTCCCGTATAGGAGAATAAAAATCCCTTCCCGTGGCAATTAATTTTCTTTACCAGGGAATACACTAATAACGGAGGCTTCTGGCTTACCAAAACGCAACACTTTAGAATGGGAGAAGAACGTACCTTTTATCTGTACACATCGTCTCTAGAAAAAAAACGATAAAATCAGACACGTACACGTTCCATTATGGCAGGGATGTAAAAGAGGCAATAAAACAACGCCAGACGCACGGGTGAGGGAGCTGCAATGTGGCGTGCTCTTCCAAAACAATTAAGGACGAGACACAATGCGAGACAATTAAAGGGTCACGCCTATAGTCTGTCTCTGGGGCTGTATTGTCACTGGAGGACGCTTACGGGCTATTAATACTCCATTTCTGACTCGTCTTTTGTTTCTACTTACCATATTGATCTTGAATGAGGAGTAGAAATATGTTATAGCGATACTTAATTTTATTTTTCAGCCTTTTGAAATAAAAGTAAGTGATTATCGAGCTAGACTTTTTTTTTATTTATTTATGTGTTTAATTTTTTCCTTCGTTGCTGAAATCGCACTAAGTAGTAAACACACTTCAAGGTAAACAAAAAGGGCCTCGTGCCTCTGGTCTTTTGTGGTCCATTAAAATGTAGTCGTGCCATTAAAACGAACCGTGAATTAAATGTTTGACTCTCTCTCTCTCTCTCTCTCTCTCTCTCTCTCTCTCTCTCTCTCTCTCTCTCTCTCTCTCTCTCTCTCTCTCTCTCTCTCTGTGTGTGTGTGTGTGTGTGTGTGTGTGTGTGTGTGTGTGTGTGTGTGTGTGTGTGTGTGTGTGTGTTTGTGTGTGTGTGTGTTTACGAATATAATAAAGATAGTAATCGTATTTCCAAGGGTGTCCATATAATGAACCATGACAACTCTTCCGTAGAGTTTATAGAATTAGTTTGTAAATTTCTGTACATTTTTGTCTCCCTTTGTTTATGAACGTAATTGAGATTATTACTCGTGTTCCCAAGGGTGTCTTGATTGGTGATGCTGCAGATTGTTTTCTTTAATATATGAATATCAGAAGAGTCACAAGAGTACATTTGTTTTAGGCCACCAGTAACTTCTACCTAGAACTTGTTAAAAAAACTTCGAAATAATGTGCCAGAACCTAGGAATGTAAGGGCGGCACTGAGATACACGTAATAGAAAGGATATAACTTGATTATTTAAAACAAAAGCAAGAGAGATTACAAAAGTAGAATGGAAGGAAAATAATTTAAATAGGCGTAGGAAGAAATTACACAAGTTTGGTAGTTAAACTCTTCAATAATGGGACACATTTTTACTTTGAGATTTGTGTACGATTATACCATTTTTTTGATATTAGAAAGGGTCTATGGAGGTTAGAAGATTAATGGCCATAGTCTTCACTATTTCAATCTCCCACATAAGTTTCTGAAGCTGTATAAAATCACCGAATAGTAACTAGAATGAATGTGGAAACGTGTCACGGTACTCAGGGAGTTAAGACCGTAGAATCTTACGCTCATATATAAAGAATGAAAGTAACGTATAGACAAATCCAAAAGTTCAAACACATAACACTACATTTTACATCGGCATTTCCCAATTTTATTAGCGCGTCGCCAATCCAACGTGTCAGACTTGGGCCTTGTAATAAACGGTGTCTTGAAAGGAACGGCCGCCTTTTAAGAACCCAAGTTTGGAGAAGTAATGCTGCTCATTCACCACCAGAGCCTCGCACTTACTGGAAAGTCCAATAAGAAGACTCGGTTGTTTATGTGTAGTGTGTGGTGGACGAAGAGATTTCTCGTGGATCCTGGCTTGATCGAGGCCGCTGTTGTCTCTTGACTGCAGTGTGTTTCTTGAAGTGAAGTTTCGCTGAGAAGAAAGTAATCACGGGTGTAGGAAGTGTAAATAGTGATAAGCTAGTTTACTCTGAGGTTTGTGTTGTGTATTTTTAATTGTATATACGTTGTTGTTGCTGTTGTTGTTGCTGTTGTCCTACCAAATCTAGATAGTAAATAGGGACAGTGGGAATCTCGTTAACCCATTCATGCACGTCACTAATTAGATGACGAGGCATTTGGCTACCTTAAGAGATCCATAGTTACTTACCAAGCAATACTAAACAGGTTGATAAGGTAAAATTCAGTCAGCACCACAATAGTAAGATGAAACGAACACTGATCCCTCAAGACTGAATATGCATTATTTCTCTGGTCCAATGTGTGAGAGAGAAAATAGAGGAGGAGGAGGAGGAGGAGCAGGAGGAGCAGGAGGAGCAGGAGCAGGAGGAAGAAGAAAAAGAGGAAGAGTAAGAGGAAGAAGAAGAAGAAGAGGAATGATCACACAGGATCCAGAAAAATAGGTGTGTGTGTGTGTGTGTGTGTGTGTGTGTGTGTGTGTGTGTGTGTGTGTGTGTGTGTGTGTGTGTGTGTGTGTGGAACCATTGTAAAGGAACGGATGAGGCGGGAAAGTGTTGTGGGATCGCTAGAAGGTTGTTGTGTTGTTGTGTTGCATCGCTCCCTTCATGGTTTGCACGATGCTTGCCTGCTATTTTTTCTCTTCCTCCTTTCTTTGTGGTCCTTTGTCTCAGAGTTTATGGAGAGTGCAGCTCAGGTTCATTCTTTTGTGCCTCACGCCTCTCCTGAAAGATTGTATGCCTCTCTCTCTCTCTCTCTCTCTCTCTCTCTCTCTCTCTCTCTCTCTCTCTCTCTCTCTCTCTCGCTCTCGCTCTTCACTGCCATTCATTTTTTCGTTCATATCGAGTCTGGTATCTAATTTGGATCTCCGTGTATCCTTCACTTACATCTCGCTGTTTCCAAGATACGTATTGCCTCTCTGAATGCGAGTGTTAGAATTGTTGGAGCATTTTCAGAGCGAGGATGAGCCTTTGCCTCGCCTCCCTGTTTTCCAATAGCTCAGCTCTAATTGCTACATGAAGGAGGTGTGTTTCGCGAGCTCTTTCCGCTTCCTGGTTATCTTTGTATGTGAGATTGCTGCTTTTCCGGTGTTTTTGCCATCTACACACGCACATGTACACACACACACACACACACACACACACACACACACACACACACACACACACACACACACACACACACACACACACACACACACACACACACACACACACACACACACACACACACACTCGGGAGCCACACATCACATTACAAAGGGTGCAATCACAAAAAAGTTCTATACCTGTCGGTGGTGGTAACTTTTCACATGGCGTTGCATTGTCATCTTAATTAGGTTTCTTCAGGCTTATGAAAAGTTGGGTGATTTCAATAAATGGTTAACGTTTAGCGAAATGTTTGTAGTGTGCAGAGAGAGAGAGAGAGAGAGAGAGAGAGAGAGAGAGAGAGAGAGAGAGAGAGAGAGAGAGAGAGAGAGAGAGAGAGAGAGAGAGAGAGAGAGAGAGAGAGAGAGAGAGAATGTGTGTGTGTGTGTGTGTGTGTGTGTGTGTGTGTGTGTGTGTGTGTGTGTGTGTGTGGTCGCGCGTTGGAGGGGGACAGGGGAGTTTATATGTCATCTTAATGAAGCTTTTGAAGCTGTTATATCTCTTTTATATCTTATTTCTTTTAATATCGTTTTTTTTATTTACATTGTTTTTTTGTGAATGTCATTATTTTCATGTGTTACTGTGTCTCCTTTCGCAGCGCCGGTGTATTTACTTTGTCATACCAAATTACATTCACGGAAAGTGTAACTCATAGCGCTTCAAGCAACACTGTCAGTCTTTGTTTTGCCGGGCTGTGGGTGTAGCAGTAATTGCTTGCATGCTGCACTGAACAAATTGTTTTTTATTTTTATTTTAGCACCACAGTGAACACACGGAAGCAAAGCCAGGGAGGATTAGCTATAACTTTGTCTCACTGGCCCCGCTCTGTTCTGACAAACCACGCTAGTAATTATTATCATGTCCCTCGATTTACACTTGTACAGAGAAACATCACTTCACCTCCCTCCTCCTCTCTCTCTCTCTGAACTCTTATCAGCCAGACGAGTCCTTGTCTTTTCTCTGTCTCATGGACGAACAGTAGGTAAAAGGCATGGCAAGAGAGGTATAACACGCATAACGTTGTAATTTTGGTGTGTCTTTGACGATGATAACTCACAAGAGATTGCCATATGTTGAGAGCGAAGGGAATACAAGATGAAACAGCTGTTGCGACGTGATGGTAAATAGGTTTTGGGTACGCAGATGTGAAGAGACGCGAACTTTGAGAGTAAGGAAGAGTAGAAGTAGACGAATGTTTGATGTGGATGTAACTTTCTATTTATCTATCTGTCTCTGTGTGTCTGTTTGGCTGTATACTGTGCTCTTTGTCTGTCATTCTTTGTATCTATCTTTGTTGCAATCAAAAATTTCATAATACTAAAAATTTCACGTGTTGTGTGGATATTCTGTAAATTATAGCAACTTTCTATTTATATATCAGTCTCTGTCTCTCTCTCTGCCTGGTTGTGTACTGTGCAATTGTGCGTCATTCTTTGTATCTATATATGTAGCAATTTAGAACTACATAATACTAGCAATTTCGTTTCTCTAATGTGGATGTACTGTAAGGGTTATAGTGTCCCAAACGTTTTCAGTAAACATAGTTATTGAACGGAGCTTTTTCTAGGGAAGGAGTGATGTGTGTGTGTGTGTGTGTGTGTGTGTGTGTGTGTGTGTGTGTGTGTGTGTGTGTGTGTGTGTGTGTGTGTGTGTGCGTACGTGCGGTCTTTGACGTATTGCTTTTAGTTTGCACTCTCCCAAAACTTGGTTAGGTTTGGTTCAGCGAGTTTGGTAGAAAAGTTGCTGCTTGTGGGATGGACGCGCTTCCTGCATCGAGGTGAAGTCACGGCGCGCCAAGACCAACCGAGGAGCGTAGCACACCAAGCACAGTCTCACCCTGTGTATCATTTGACTTTTTTTTTTAGAATTTAACTTTACGTACGTGATTTAATAGGAAGAGATTTGAGTATAATGGAGAGATTTTTTTTTTTGTATATATTTCATTTAAAAGTGTTGGTTATATATATATTTTTACATTTAATGGAGAGATTTAAATTTTGTATTTATTTCATTTAAAGGTGTTGGTTAAGTTTTCATTTTACATTTTAACGAGTTGATAGGAAGCGATTTGAGTGTAATGGAGAGATGTTTTTTTTATTTTTTCATTTAAAAGTGTTGGTTATGGCTTTTACATTATAACTCCTATTTCCTCGACGTGATAGGAAGAGGTTTGAGTGCAGGGGAGAAATGTTTTAATTTTTTTTCTATTTAAAGATGTTGGTTATGGATTTTTACATTTTAACCTCTATTTACACGATTAATAGGAAGAAATTTGAGTGTAATAGAAATTTTTTTTGTAGTTTTCTCACTTAAAGGTGTTGTTTTTGTTTTTATTTTAATATATACTCTTTTTTTTTATTTCATAAGGCAAATATCTTTCTTGTTCTCGTTTGACTATGGGATTATAGATTATGGAATGACTTGCTGCAGTAATGAAACTTTGCATTAAAAAAATAAGAAATTTGATCAAAGTGGAAGAGTAGATTGTAATTAAATTTTACGGCCTTATATAATTTGTATCTTCATAATCCTGAATGCTGCTTGATTAAAAAGAAACTTTACATACCTGCTAAAAAAAATAAATAAAAACTGGAAATAAAAAGTCGAAATCATTAATTACATGTTTAAAGGTACACATCAGTTTTCCACACTCCATTTTCGGATTAGAGACTTTTAGTTCTACAAATTCAATGTAAATAGTTCCTAACGTTGGTACTCTATGTATGTATGTATGTAGGCATGCATAGATTTTTGCGTATATGGACGTATATATTTTTTTTTCGTGCAAGAAGGGATGCTGGCCAAAGGTAATAAGAAATTAAAAAAAAGGCCCACATGTTTATATTCACGATGTCTTTAGCAATATTAATGTATAATTTAGAATGAAAAAAATATGCGTGAATATAAGCAAAGGTAGATGACCCGAGATAGAAAACCTGTTTGTAAATGTCTAAACTCGACGAAGCACTAGAGACTGTCGAGGAGGGAACGGTGAGGGAGGGAGGCATCGAAGCGGGAAGCGGCAGGGAAGGGAGAGAGAGAGAGAGAGAGAGAGAGAGAGAGAGAGAGAGAGAGAGAGAGGTTATCGCATCAATCTTGTTTTTCCTTTCCTTATCGTTTGTGCATCTCATGGCAGTTGATATTAAGGGGTGACGTAGTGGATAAGGTGATGAGCGTGGAATCGGGCAAACGTCCACGCGTAGGTTCGAATCCCACCACCTACTGCTTTGAAGCTATGCCATTTTGTCAATTGGTTTAAAGTTACCAGGTTCTAGGTGTTTACACCAAAGATGCGCTTGGGTAGTGATATGGCCCCTAATATGGGTACCACTATAAATATAATTATCTGCGCCACTAATGGGCGGAAGCTGAACAGCGATTCCATGCACATATACTCTTCAAGTATGTCTACAGGCCCTGTAGGCCAGAACATAAAAAAAAAAAAGGCAGCGAGGATGCGTCAGTGAGTTTGTCCTGGTGAAGCGAACGCCTGCACTTAATTCACCAAGATACGTAGCTATGTAAGCATTACGTAAATAGATAACAGAAAAAAACATGCTTCAACATTTTTAAACGTTAAATTGTGTCTTTTAACAGTATTTTGTTACATAAATTTATAAAAGTGAGTTATTTTCTTTTTTGAATGCGTTATGTTATTAAGTTGTATATGTATTGCATGCTTGAATTTCCGCTACATTCGCAACACAAAGGCAATAAAAGTGCAAACATATTGGGTGGAAAAAAATAGCCACCCACGTCTGGCCTTTGTAGATGCATAAAATACTTGCATAAAAGTCGAAGGGATGGCTCATATCGTAGGCGTTATCAGAGTGTGTGTCGTTACGCGGCTCCCCTTCAGAAAACAACACGCTAATTATTTTTGCAGACCAGACTTGTAGGTGGAGAGGAAAATAAGAAAAATAATATACAAAACAACATAGTATCAGAACATAAGGGAAACTTTAACACTTTTATGACTGAGACACATTTTTACCTTGAGTTTGGATATGATTAAACGATTTTATTTACATTAGAAAGAGTTTATGGAAGTTAGAAAAATAATGGATAGAGTCCTCACTATTTTAATTCCCACATAAGTTACTAAAGCTGTAAAAAATCACCAAATAGTAACCAGAATGAATATGGAAACCCGTCATGGTACTAAAGGGGTTAAATGTACATGTGACCCTGCTTGCACTAAACATATATATTTCTAACCGCCTTTTTTGTATCCAGAAGTTTATTTAATCTCATAATGCGGCTTCCTCTGGACTCAACATGAACAAAAGGGGTATCAAATCAATTAAATGTTTGAAAATGTGAATAAACATCAATGTATGTAAATAGGATCCATTGTAATCTGGAATTCCCGACCTGCTTCTGTATTTCCAACTTCATATGACTTTTTCATTCAAGAGGAAGGTTTGAAGACGCCCATTTTTTTTTTTTTTGGTTAAGTCTCTCAGATCTGCAAGGAACTGGCAACTAAATGGGCCTTTTTTTTTTTTTCGTTTTATGTTGCCCTTGGCCAGCTTCCCCCTCTTACATAAAAAAAAAAAAAAAATCTGCATGCTTCACTCCTCCCGTGATTCTTTTACTGGACACGCGCATCACTCGGCAGCAGTTCAAAGAGGGACATTTCAGCCATAACGTGTCACATCTTCCTTTTTGATACGGTATCCCTTCATTATGCTTCAAGAGATGGAGGTCTTAGTCTCTGCACAATTCCATTACATTACCACACTATGCAATAGCTCAAAAGGAACTAAGAATAGCCGGCACCTTTAATGTAGTGGTTTTAAGCACGGCTGCAGGCAAGCTAGGACAAGGGAGTGTGTGTGCGCGTGTGCTTCCCTGTCATTTCAGGCTTAATATTTGTGAAACATATAATTTGAGTGCTAGTTATGCCAGTTTGCAGCAGCTACGCATTTCGTGCCGCGCTAAGCCAGGGACACACGATGATCTGAGGCTCCTTCCCTTTCTTTATAATGTCATGGCGACGGAAGGAATGGTTCCGAAGCCCGCATAATGTTTGTTTCCTCAAGGAACACCATTTGCACGAAGAATATTGTTGTTTTTGTGGTTGATATGAACTGTATTTACTCCTTTCCTTTTCCAGGTAACCTCGAGAATATTTTCCATTTCTTATTTTCTCACTTCATAACATGGATTCCTTCAAAGGACAACATGACTTTTCAACTTCGTTTGTATCTGTTTATTGTATAGCTGTGTGTATGTTATGTATTCTTATTCATTCATTGCTCACTGGTTATTTATTATAATGTATTTTTGTGTTCCGTGTTATAAAGTCACACAAATGTTTATCTTTAAATCTGAGAACAATGGACAAGTCTTTCAATTTCACCAGTTTCTCAAGACACTCACCGGTCAAGGTCAATATAGAAGAGAGAGAGAGAGAGAGAGAGAGAGAGAGAGAGAGAGAGAGAGAGAGAGAGAGAGAATTACACACACACACACCATCAAAACTCAGGGTAAAATTATCAACATTCCCTGACATCTCTTCCTACACACCACGGGAATCCTAATAATAAGATCCGTGGCGTTAGAAGGAAGTGTTGTAATTAGATGAGTCTTGTTGCTCTTGGCTTGCGCTGTTTATACTTGTTTGTTCCGAGGCACACAAATAATTCTCCACCTGTTATGGCGTTTCTTGTTAGCTCGTGTCATGGAAGCTGCTCCGTCCAGCCACGCAGAGTTTGCACTGCTGCGTGGGATTGTGCACCTGCAAGAGAGAGAGAGAGAGAGAGAGAGAGAGAGAGATATATAGATGTATCTCTGATTGAAGATTAGTATACCAGCCTAAGGTGAAGCTAATGCAGAAGCCACTCCTGTTTCTTCCTGCTGATTCCTTCTGCTGTTGGTGACTGGCTGCTGACTGGTGCTCCCCTGACCCTGCCATTTCTAGTTGTTTTTAAGATATTATTACTCACCGTTGCCATTAGCCTTATAAGCTGATTTTCGCTGAGAGTAAGAAAGCAGTAATGATGGAAATATTTGACCATTCAGGAAAAAAGAACGACTAGAGCAATTAAGACAACACAGAGAAAACGAGACTGAAGAGAATAACAAAGAAAATGAGGAAGAGAGGAAGAAACAGACATTAGTAAGGAAGTAAGGATTAAAATATTTGACCATTCAGGAAAAGAACGACGGGGAAAATTAAGAGAAAACAAAGAAAACGAGACTGAAAAAAAAAAATAGAAAATGAGAAAAAAGAGAGAAAGAAACAGAGACACAGACACACAGTTGTTTAAGGAAGGTGTAATGATAAAAATATTTGACTATACTGGAAATAGAACGACGGGGGAAAAATAACAAGACAACACACAGAAAACGAGACTGAAAAAGAGTAAAAAAGATAGAAAATGAAGGAATAGAGAAAGAAACAGACACACCGACATACAGTTGTTTATACCCAGCTAAAAGGGAGTAATGATCTGGAGCGGAGTGGCCTGGGCGTCGACTCTTTATCCCAGCTGTAGGACGGTGGCGGTGTTGTGTTACCAATTAGTGTGTGTGTGTGTGTGTGTTTGCGTGAGTCTGCGTGTATCTGTGTGTGTGTGTGTGTGTGTGTGTGTGTGTGTGGGTCAGGTAGGTGAGTTAGCGCACAGATTTCCTACTTGTTCCGGAATGTTTCAGGATCGTAGGACAAGAGGTGAGGTATGATCGGAATGAAACCAATGTTGTAGGTAGAAAAGAAGGCGCTGGTGGATTCACTGGAAGCCTCGAGCCGTTCTTGTCTAATGAGGAGACTGTTCTTCATTACTGTGCTTCGTTTTATTTTCAGACCTCTCTCTTTCTCCTCTGTGTCTGTCTGTCTGTCTGTCTCTCTCTCTCTCTCTCTCTCTCTCTCTCTCTCTCTCTCTCTCTCTCTCTCTCTCTCTCTCTCTCTCTCTCTCTCTCTCTCTCTCTCTCTCTCTCTCTTCTTGCCCTTTACTGATGTTTCTGGTAATATTTAAAAAGGAATTATTCAAAGGACCATCCAATGTTTTATCTAAATTAACTTAGAAAATAAATATAAAAAGGTCACATTTTCGAGTCTAAGCCGTCTCTTTACTAGTATATAAACCCTCTCCTTGTATCGATCCCTTGTAAATATCTAAGACAATACTCGAAAGGCCCATTGTTTCATCCATTCAGTGCGAGGAGCAGGAGAAAACGATGAAAAAGAGGAGTCTGCTTCGCGTCCAGTATATAAATCGATTTCCAGGCGATTAACCTGCACGAAGCGATCACAACACGCGGAAACGGGCAAGGATGTAATCGATTTCTGGACGATTAATTCTGCAGCAACACACAGCTGGCCGATTACCTTAAAAAGAGACTTTGTTGTGACCTTTTAGCCTTGTGACGGATGGTAGACGGCTGCGGGCTGGAGGAGAGCGTGGAAATCGTCCCTTTTGATCACTGATGTATGAGACTTGATCGATGGTTTGCCTAATGATGTGAACCGGAGAGAAAGGAAGTGAGAGTGAGAAGAGGGATAAAACAGTCAGGTTACGAAGATATTGTGTCGTGATTGGTTAATAAGACTGTAGTGGGAATAGCGAGATGACGTTTCAAAAGGAGGACTTCTCTCTATGTCTGTCTGTCTGTCTGTGTGTATCGGTGTGTCTTTTTGTCTGTGTGTCTCTTTGACTGTGTGTCTCTTTGTCTGTGTGTCTATGTGTCTGTCTGTCTGTCTGTCTGTCTGTCTGTCTGTCTGTCTGTCTGTCTGTCTGTCTGTCTGTATGTATGTATGTCTGTCTGTCTATTTTGTGCCAGCCTGCCTGCCTGCCTTATCTATCTATCTATCTATCTATCTGTCTGTCTGTCTGTCTGTATGTCTGTCTGTCTGTCTGTCTGTCTGTCTGTCTGTCTGTCTGTCTGTCTGTCTGTCTATCTATCTATCTATCTATCTATCTATCTATCTATCTATCTATCTATCTATCTTTCTATCTATCTATCATATATTTCTGCTTATTCATCTACCTACCTACATACCTATCTACCTGAGAGAGAGAGAGAGAGAGAGAGAGAGAGAGAGAGAGAGAGAGAGAGAGAGAGAGAGAGAGAGAGAGAGAGATAAACATCGACAGGAACAGTCGTGGGGGTCTAATTGATATCCGTCTCACCAGCTGTGTATCCGAGCAACCTTAGCCTTTGACCTTTCCAGAGGCGGCGAGGCGCTGAGGGACGCAAGGACGAGGTGACGGGAGGGAAACAAGAGTGTCTTCGCGATACCTGAAACGAGAGGCTGATGAGACACGAATTCAGAGTTAGACGTTGTATTCATTTAGTTTCTTTGCCTTTTCTTGCTCTATTTGAGGGAAATAGAATGGTGTCTAGTCTTTACGTTTTCTCTTAGAGGCGACTGAACATGTATCGACTAGAAGGGCTCAGTCGATACTTCTAGCGACTTGCAATGTGAGTTACGTATTGACACGTGTGAACTCGCCTTTTCAAGTTAACGACGTTATATCTAAGAACAATATTTTCTGGTTTTGATTTTCATTCTATTTTCTCCCTTTAAAAAGTTGTTTTCTCGTACTTATGGTTTCTGTGAGGATAATATTGTGACTGTTTAGTTCTCAAAGCATAGTTTATAATACCACTGTGCTAAGTTTGATTCTCTCTCTCTCTCTCTCTCTCCCATTTTCCAGGCCAAATCCAAATAAAAGTTGGCAGTTCTTTCTTTCTCAAGGTACATTTCTTCCATTGTATCAAGCTCTTCTTTATTCCTGAGTGCATGTACAATCAAATCATATGTCAGACGCTACAAAGGATACAGAACACAGGAATTGTCTCACTGGTGCTCCATCTTTCACATGACAATAAGGGAGTCGTGTTAGAAGTCCTCACAAGCTCCTTAGGTATAGATAATGAAGTAAGTGGGCGGTTGCTTTGCCATGGGAATCACTGACAGGACAATATTCTTTAAACTTTTTGTCTTATTTACTGTCACAGCTCTCTAGGAAGATTCGAGGAATTTAAGAGGGTGTTTGTAATTCCAGTAATATATCAATAAGAATTCTGCGTCGTTGAGAAGAGACATCTATGAAAACCTGGCTAATTTTGTCTGTGGTCTCTGAGAACAGTCGTGATGAAAGTATGAAGCGTTAAAGAATACCGACGATAGACGAGACGTGAGAAAAGGGTAATATCAATAAAGAAACATCATTAAGTAAAGTAGATCCCATTTAAGAAGAAATGTGGATAAAAACACGACATTGTCCACCATTTTGTACACCTGTATTACTAAACTCTTCCATCGCTTTCATATTTGGATTTTTTTTTCTCTGATTTCTCTTTCAGTTGGTCTGAGTTATTTACGTGAATTTGCAAGAGAGTCTCCTTCCATATCTGCTCCTCCTTCGTTTGCGTTGCTTGTGTGGTTTCTCGTGAGGTAGTTATTTGATATCTGGATCCTAGGAAGCTATATCAATTTCATCTTATTTTCCATCAGTGTGTGTGTGTGTGTGTGTGTGTGTGTGTGTGTGTGTGTGTGTGTGTGTGTGTGTGTGTGTGTGTTATCTGTCTATTTTTTCCTGTTTGTACCTGTGTGTGTGTGTGTGTGTGTGTGTGTGTGTGTGTGTGTGTGTGTGTGTGTGTGTGTGTGTGTGTGTGTGTGTGTGTGTGTGTGTGTGTGTGTCTGTCTGTCTGTCTCTATCTGTCTCACTGTCTCTCCGTCTCTCTATCTTGCTGTCTGTGTCTATCTTTCTGTCTGTTTGTCTGTGTGTCTGTCTTTCTGTCTGTCTGTGTGTCTGTGTGTCTGTCTTTGTTCGTCTGTCTGTCTGTTTGTCTCTGTCTGTCTGTCTCTGTCTCTCTGTCTCTGTCTCTGTCTGTCTTTCTGTCTGTCTGTCTGTCTGTCTTTGTGTGTGTCTGTATGTGTGTGTGTCTGTCTGTCTATCTATCTGTCTATCTGTCTCTGTCTGTCTGTGTGGTCTCTCTCTCTCTCTCTCTCTCTCTCTCTCTCTCTCTCTCTCTCTCTCTCTCTCTCTCTCTCTCTCTCTCTCTCTCTCTCTCTCTCTCTCTCTCTCTCTCTCTCTCTCTCTCTCTCTCTCTCTCTCTCTCTCTCTCTGCAGTTATCAGGAGCATTTTTCCACCCCTCTCTTTAGGTGCTCATTTGTATTTGTCTGATCCCCGGGGAGGCCTCGTTCCAGCTTCACATTTTCGAAACATTATTATCATTTCGTGTCTAAAAGAGAGAGCAGTTACTCGTGTGTCAGTATGCATATTTCCTCATAAAGATGCAATTTTCGTTCTCTTTTATCCCTCGTATTGATGTAAGTTCTGGGAAAAATAAGTGAATTGTCTGTTTTTTTTTGCATTCCAATGAAATATGAACTTCCAGGACATTTTTATTTATTTTTTTCGTCTCTACTTTTTTTTTTTAATCGTTTGTTTCCGCTGCGCTTGAGTGATACAGCCATAATTAATGGAAAATACCTGTGCACTCTTATGAAAATGAGGAAAAAATGGCAAAAATGAGGATATGAATTGTAAGGTTCTGTTACAATCAAACGGGAAAAAAAGAACAAAGAAAAATCACAAACAATGAAAATGTAGATTAGTAACTTGGAATAGAAAGTGAATAAGAAGCACAACAACAACAACAACAACAACAACAACAACAGTAACTAGTCATACCATCATCACTACCAGCACCACCACTAACAACAACAACAACAACAACAACAACAACAACAACAAAGGCAGCAACAATTTGGGTACGCTGCAAAGAAGAGGAGGAGGAAGGGGAAGAGGAGGGTGGGAGTGGGAGGAAGGAGAGGAAGACGAAGACGAGAAAGAGCCTTAAGCAACGGCATGATATTTTGGCCAACACTGGAGTTTGTGGTAATTAGTGATCGTATGTGTCAGGTGGAGGAGGTGAAGTGGAGGGAAGGGGGGTGGTTCAGGCGCTCCCCGATTAGACTAACTCCAGTTTGCAGCAAGTTGTGTTCTCACCTGGGCTATAATTGACGAGAGTTACGCTCCTCAGCAAGCCGGCAGGTAATGAGCAAAGTTTTAATCTGCAACATTCGAACATTCTGCCCCGGACAAAGCTCCCGGTTCACCCTAGACTAGAGTTGCTCGAAATTCCAGTGCGATGAGCTAAACTTTTTTATTAACCTTCATGTATTTTCTGCCTACATCTTTGGTACCGTTATTTATTTTTTGCATACATACACACACACACACACACACACACACACACACACACACACACACACACACACACACACACACACACACACACACACACACACACACACACACACACACACACCTTTTAGTTTCCACACAATTCTGAACGCACGTATTTTAATTCCAACTTCGTCTTGTTTTGGGCTTCATGTTATCAACTGAACGATTGTACTTCTTCTCTCTTACATTATTATCATGTAACAGACAATCTCTCAGCACTCGGAAGATCCAGTAATAATTTAATGCACCTTTGAAGCATCGAATAATAGAAGAACACTGCTTAATATTTCCGTCAATGATTAGTTCACTGTTAGGTTCAATTTTCCCTTTTTGCGGGCCTCGCTCATAATTAAGCTTCCCGAAACAACAATGATTATTCCAGAAAGTCAGCGGCACAGTGTTTAGCCGAGGTCATGTGGCGAGGCTTTCCCAGTATTATACCTCGATGGCCGCTCGCTACGCTGGAAAGTCTGCCGAAGCTGCAAACATACTATATTGTTGAGGTTTGGTATAATGCACTTGGCGAAAAAAATGTGTGCGTGGGAGGCGGGAGGGAATAAGTGGCGTGGCTCAGTAACCCGTTCGTCACGAATAAAATTTTGTAATATGTAGTTTTAACTCCTTCAGTACTACTACGCGTATCTATATTCATTCTGCTTAGTATTTGGTGATTTTATACAGCTTCAGAAACTCATGTAGGGGATTGAAAAGTGAAGAGTCTGGCCATTAACCTTCTGACCTCCATAAACCCTTCCTAATGTCAATAAGATAGTCTAATTGTACACAAACTTCAAGGTAAAAATGTGTCCCAGTATTGAAGGGGTTAACAATTCTTCTGAACATGCGCCACACATTACAATACAGACAGATGAACTAGGAAACAATCTTTAGTCGATTTTAACCCCTGCCTAACGTTACACGAGGCTGGCGCACGTGTAGCTTAAATACGTGTCAGCGGCGTATGCAAAGTCGTCCTCCATAAAAAGATCTGCCTTTCGTGCTGCATGTATCGGTTTGTCGTTGCTCGTTAGGTCTCGTTTGCAAAACGAGTAAATGCACGGATTGCAACATTGTACATTTTCATTTCACTTGATTCGCTTTGTCAGTCGTGCTTTTTTCCCCCTCACGTCAAAGGTACATTTAGAGAGGTATGGTGCACGGGGAAACATGGAGACACGGACGTAACTTTAAAAACACTTGACGCGTGAAATAAAGTATCAGGGATTGCCGGAAATTGAAAGCGGGTCCTCCATATCAAAGCCTGACATTTTATTGCTCAGCTCGTGTGTGTGTGTGTGTGTGTGTGTGTGTGTGTGTGTGTGTGTGTGTGTGTGTGTGTGTGTGTGTGTGTGACTTGATTTAGACTGCACTTGAAATGAACTTTATTGTGGAAGAAAAGAATACTTGACCTACGTGGAATTGAATAAGCTGATTGGACTCGGCGCTTCCTTTGCACTTATGCCTCGCGAGGACAAAATATTCCATACCGTGAAAAAGCAAATAATAAACAGTACAGTGGTAATGCGGTGGCCTGGCATTGTTAAGCTCGGCAGATTGAGATTCTCTCTCGAGCACGTGAGTTTAAGCGCCACATTAAAAAACTCTTCCCTCTCTCACTGCGACCATTATCTAAGACTACGGAGACGATAAGCCGAGTTTTAAAGAGTATTTTTTCCTGTTAATAATGCAGAAAACTCATCATGTCGGTAAAACTACACAAACATCTTTAAAAACCCGTGTCACTTCAGTTAGAGCTCTTGGAAAATTGTGAAAGTGATGCGCATAAGTGTTTCAGAATATGGACCTACGCTGTTTACTGGGAGGTCACTGGTGTGGTTGGAGCGCCACTGTGGGGAGTTGGGTTCACCTGGCTAGCGTTCTGGAGAGCAACAGATGTGATGGATACCTGAACTAAAACCAACGACTTTTAACTTTTAATCTACGATGTACTTGCTAAATATTCCCTTTGAAAAAAAAAACCATTTGCTAGAATATTACACTATTTTTATTGAAACTGTTTGTAATGTCATGTACTTCAGTGAATAGTTTTTGAACATTTTGACTACTTTTCATTTTTTCAACAGGGCATGCATGACGGTTTACGAAAAATACCATTAAAAACAAAAGAAACATCACAAACCTGTAAAGTGTAGTATGAAAGAGAACAAACTGCAACCTTTTCACAAATAAACTCAGTCAGCATTCACACACCTCACTTTTATGTATATCACTTTTTGTCTTTCTTTTTGATGTGTATTTATTTTCATATCTCCATTTAGTTGTTTATTTCACACACACACACACACACACACACACACACACACACACACACACACACACACACACACACACACACACACACACACACACACACACACACACACACACACTTTCCTTTTACACAAATTCTATACGATATTCTACTGCAGTAGTTGTAGTAGTAGTAATTGTAGTTATAGTAGTTGTTGTTGTTGTTGTAGTAGTAGAAACAATTGTATTAGTAATCTTGGGTTCTTTATTTGGGCAGAATATCAAATGGTGGCAGCGAGAGGATCATAGAGGGAAGCCTTTCTTTTTTTATGAAGTGTACATACAGTGGTGTATATATAGGAGAAGAAGAGAAGAGGAGAATGACGAGGATGAGAAGGACAAAGACGAGGGAGAGAAGGAAGAGAAAAATAAGAGGAAATCACAAAGGAGAGGATGAGGATAATTAATAACAGGTATATTGCTAATGATTTATGCAATTTTTATGTGATAATCTAGATGATGGGAAAAAAGAAGGGAAATTATGATAAATAGGAAGAGAAGGAGAAATTGATGGATCTTATCAACTTGATATCTGGTGACTGTTTTTGAGACGCTATCTTTCAGAGTGGAGAAAACACTCGTTACCACTGGATTTCAACTTTTTCCCTCTGATATCAACATCGAATCTCTTCATTATCTGTGTCTTTCTTCTCTTGTTTTCCCCCTCCTTATCATTGTCTTCGTTCTCTTCCTTCTCTTCTTTTTCCTTCTCTTGTAGATACAGTACATCTTCTGACAATTTTCTTCACCATGAAGTTGTCATGGCAACATCAACACACAGGTCACCACAACCACCACCACCACCACCACCACCACCACCACCACCACCACCACCACCACCATTGGAACTGACGAGAGCAACAGCACAGTGACTACATTTTTTTACTTCTAATTCTGCTGCTACTGATACCATTGTTAGTAACCCTGTTACAACAACTACTACTGCTACTGCTATTGCTTCTGCCACTACCACTGCCACTGCCACTGCCACTGCCACTGCTTCTATTACCGTTACTGCTACTGCTATTACTACTACTACTACTACTACTACTACTACTACTACTACTACTACTACTACTACTACTACTACTACTACTGCTGCTGCTGCTGCTACTGCTGCTGTGTTGAACAATGGATTCGTTTCTGGAATGCAGGATTGTAATTAGAAATGTTTTGGTTTGAAAGTGTACACTAAAATATATATTTTTCCGCAGTACATAGTTCAAGTTTTATGAGCGAGGTCAGTGTTGATGTGAATAATTTTATTGCGATATTCCTCAGATATAAATATCATAATAGTAATTATGTGTCATTAATGCTTATTAATTCATGGACAAGTTTTTTTCATAAAACTGTCCTGTGCAAGAGTAAATGAAAATTATAATAAAAATTTTTATATGAATGCTGGTGCTTAGTTTTAAATTAATCCCTACACACAATTTTCACACGCATAGCATTTCTGTCTACGCTGGGATGAATACCCAATATTGTTTAATATGTTTAAAGTCGCTATCAGATTTCCAACAAAAGCGAGGGAATGATGCAAGTAGTGAAACAAAGAAGGAAAGCGAGAAACCCAGATTGATATCGAAGGAAGGATGGAGAGAATTACGTTATATATGATCGCACACACACACACACACACACACACACACACACACACACACACACACACACACACACACACACACACACACACACACACACACACACACTGGAGTTGTTGAAGAAAGAGTAATTGACTCGTCACTGGTGTCCTAAACAGATGCTTGTTGTCATGGTGATCTGCCACACTGATCTGCTCAATAGGAAGTGCCACTGTGTGCACCGAGCCACGAATTATTCACATCTGTGTTCAACTGAAGGAAACTGACCATGGAATATTTTAAGTGATATCATGAATATTGCCGCAGACCAAAGACTCACGTTGCAGTTATGAGAAACCTAATATTTCTTCACCACCGTAGACGAGCGGCAGGTGAGGCTAATGGAAACCTGGAACTAGGAATATTGATAGAACCTTATTCCTCAGTCTTGCAGATACGGTCGGTAACGCCTCTCTGAACCACTCTGATCGGACGGGATGTGCAATATGCGCCGCAATTTTCGGTCTTCACACAAAAGCTTCGGTGAAATTGCAAGACGTTCCACGTATGGCGAGGAAAATTATCCTTTTGGGCAGAAAACCTTTCAAGAGCTTCTCAGAATTACACAGAGTTATTTTTTTTGTGGATAAACAACACCATTTTGATTTTGGGTTCTGAGGAAACTGAGTGAGAAAATTTTTGGTGCCTCATTTCGAGAAGATTGAGTGAGAGACAAATGTGGGCGAATACAAGAATGTATCAGTGAGGTTTTATTAAAGAGAAGAGAAAGAGTATTTTTTTCATGACTGAGAGACTGACCGTTTGACTAAAGAAAAAATGAGAGACAATTATGAACGAACAGAAGTGAATATTTCTGTGAGGTTTCATTAAAGAGTAGAGTAAAATTATATATATATATTTTTTATGGCTCTACTATTTTTTTTTATTTGAGCATCTAAGAATACTGAGAGACTGACTGTTTAACTAAAGAAGGCGGAAGAAAAGTCGCACGAGGGAAGAACGTTTATGCATACGAAATCGCAAAAATATTTACCTGGGCCACTCATTCCTGACAGCCACTAGCCGATAGGAACGTGGTGTGTAATAACTTTTCCTCATTTCGGTGGTTGCAGTTCTATTTTTAAAGCCAGCGTTTCATTTCCGTAGGTGCAGCAGTTGCCCCAGTAGGTGATTGCGTCCAGCAGCTGCCGGGCGACATCCTGTTAGTGTCTATCTATCGATCCATTCAATATACGAATTACAACACGGGATGCATGTCCTGCGCTGTTGCACCGCCATATTGTTTTACCTCATTTGTAATCACGTGGTATTTTACACTTTCCTGATTTCAGACCGTGTTAATAGCGTTTTAATGAGATTTTTTAGAGACTGCTTGCGCGCGCGCGTACACACACACACACACACACACACACACACACACACACACACACACACACACACACACACACACACACACACACTGTTACTAACCCTATTACAACAACTGCTGGTGCTGCTGCTGCTGCTGCTGCTGCTGCTGCTGCTGCTGCTGCTGCTGCTGCTGCTACTGCTGCTGCTACTGCTGCTGCTGCTGCTGCTGTTGCTGTTGCTGTTGCTGTTGCTGCTACTGCTACTACTACTGCTACTACTGCTGCTACTACTACTACTACTACTACTACTACTACTACTACTACTACTACTACTACTACTACTACTACTACTACTACCACACACACACACACACACACACACACACACACACACACACACACACACACACACACACACACACACACAGACGAAGGCAGAAGTTACGGTGGAAGTCAGGGTCTTGCGAAATGGTTGGAAGAAAGTTGTATGGCTTGTGCTGTGTTGTGCAGGAGGAACATGAAAGGGAAGCTGAGCAAGGACGAGAAAGCGGAATCTAGTTAAGAAGTGTGCATTGATTGCCATCCCACAACAATATAAAAGATCGGAATGGCTTGTTTGCTAGCTTGCTTGCTTCGATTTGGCTCTTGCAGTGTATTGATATTGTTTTTCTTTTCTTTCGTATGGGCTCCAGTCTTGACTTTGAGGGAGAGACTTCCGTGTGTGTCTGTATCTGGGATTCTCTCTCTCTCTCTCTCTCTCTCTCTCTCTCTCTCTCTCTCTCTCTCTCTCTCTCTCTCTCTCTCTCTCTCTCTGTTCTATTTTTTGTCTAACTCATCTGCTTCCTTCCAAACAGAGACCCATAATTCCTCTGGCCACACGCTGATCAGGCATTCTTTAAGTGTTTTCATACAATCAAGCTCTTCTCATGTTTCCTCTTTCCTACCGCTACAAATTTACCTCTTACCGAGTCACTCTTCACTCTATCCATCTTAGTCACTTCCCACAAACCATCTTAGCATCCTCATCTCCGCTACATCCATCTTCTGCTCCTGAGTCTCCTTCGCGGGGCACGACTCTGCTACATACATCATTGTTGCTGACACCAACCTAGACTTAAGCCCGTATTCAGAAACACCTTCTTTTCTCACTACCACAATTTTCCAAGGTCACAGAGACAACTAGCTGGATTTTCAAGACAATTTCTCTTATTAATAAACTAGAAATCTTGCTAATTTATCACCAGAGCTATAAAAATACTCTTAAAAACACGATTATTTTCAACTAGCGTCAATTTTTCAAGGTCACAGAGACAACTAGCCGGCTTTCCAAGACAGTTTCTCCTTTTTGTAAACTAGAAATCTTGCCAGTCTATCACCAGAACCATAAAAATACTCCTAAAAACACGAGTATCTTCAACCAGAGTCTCTGGAAAGCAGTGATGGTGAGAGAACAAAGCATTTCAGAATATTGGCCTTATACTTGAGGTTCTTCACTGTGTGTGTGTGTTTTGCGATATGTAATTCACTTAACTAACTAGATATCGGTGAAAAATCCTCATTAGTCTGTTTCATAAAGGTAAAAAGAGAGAATCCCCGCAAACTGCCAAGACATACCTCAGTGAAGTCACGGAACGAGCAGCTGGATGAAAGAGACGGGGTGTGGGGTGTGGGGAAACGACCAGACGAGAAACAGCCTTTTGCATCAGAGAGTCCAGATTCTTGATTACCTCTGAATGCAGCACTTCTCTCGCTCGTCCTTCTGCTCTGTCATAGAAACCTGCCACTTGTACCACATTAAGTGTTTCATAACCTTTAATTTATGAACCTCTGCCTCCTCCTCCTCTTCCTACTTTTCTGCCCCACTTCATCCTCTGAGTTCACTTCTTACTCCTACTCTTTTAACTCGTCCTTTTTCATGTTATCGTTTTCTCCTCCTCCTCCTCCTCCTCCTCCTCCTCCTCCTCCTCCTCCTCCTCCTCCTCCTCCTCTTCCTCCTCCTCCTCCTCCTCATTCGTCATCATCGCCTCCCAATCACCAATCAGGTCTGCGGAATCAGGCTCTCTTGTGTAAGATCCCTACTTGGTATTGACTCTTAATTGCTTCCTGGGAGTGGAGATCGGGCTCCCAGCGGTATTGTCGTCAGTAATTCTTCCTTATGGCGGACAATACTTCATTTGATTGGAAACACTGCTTGCTGATGACTTTTACGTGTGTGTGTGTGTGTGTGTGTGTGTGTGTGTGTGTGTGTGTGTGTGTGTGTGTGTGTGTGTGTGTGTGTAGGAGAAGGGATGGGAGAGTGCAAGGGGTGTGTGGGTGTTGGCAGGAGGATATCAAGCAATAGGATGAGAGTTACGTATATTGAGAAATGGTTTATAGCTTTTGATTTGTGTGAATAATGAATTGTGTTGCTTTTTTGTGTGTTTCTGAAGAAAAGTCGAATTCTAATTAGTGTGTTTCTTCCATCTGTTCTGTAATAATGTAAATGAATTAAATCAAAGACACTGCTGTGATATAATGACTGCAGTGTTTATATTAACCCCTTGAGTGCCATGACGCGTTTCCATGTTTATTTTGCTTACTATTTGGTGATTTTATACAGCTTCAGAAACTTATGTAGGGAATTAGAATATTGAAGACTCTGGCCATTAATCATGTGACCTCCATAGACCCTTCCTAATGTCAATAAAATGGTCTAATATTACACAAATCTGAAGGTAAAAATGTGCCCCAGTATTGAAGGGTTAAAACAGTATTAATCAAAGAATAAAATCAAACTGTATGACTGTATGACTAATTACTGCTCGTTATCTTTAATATCCTTTTATAAATCACTGAAACGCTTCAAATCAGTCTCAAAGAGTCATGTAACGGAATGAGTTCAGTGTATAGAAATAAAATGCTTTGTTTACTGTAATTATTTTTTTTTATCATCAAAGAGGAGATATAGAGAACCTTTCTTCCTTTTAGAATACTTCGAAATTTAATTAGCAATGTTCTTTCATCTTAACAATTTCATTTCTAAGACATTTTCACTTTGAGTTTTGTTTATGATTGCACGATTTTATTGATATTTGGAATGGTCTATGGAGGTCAGAAAATTAATGGCCACAGTCTTAACTATTTTGTTCTTCACTTAAGTATCTGAAGCTGTATAAAATCATCAAACAGTAAGGATAATAAATATGAAAACGCGTCCTGGTACTGAAGAGCTTAATAATGGAAGACTTTTAAACAAGATCAAAAGGGACATAGATCGATGCAAGACCCTCAATGTACAATAACAGACTCGCTTTCCTATGAAATTCAAACAATATAAAACACTGAACACAAAAATCCTTTACAGCAGAACAATACAAAGGTAATCAGGAAACAATCACCTTAATCGATCATCAGTCTCTATGGAGTTTTGATGATGCAACACATAATTCACCATCCCTGTCACCACCGTCATTTCCCATCAGACAGCGTTGATGGGCGGTGCTTTATACTGTTTGAAAGCTTTAACTGTTGGCGCTGAACTGTGACTGGTAAGGTGCTGGTGTGAAATGACTGTGTGAGTGTTCGTACTGCTATCAAAACTGTCAGCTGCAGGAGACATTCACAAACACATTATTAATAATCTCTTAGCTTTCATCTAGGAAGGGGAACGAACTCCGATTAGTTCCCTGCTACTCGTCTACTCGTGTGTCTTTCGCCCGTATTAAAAAATGCCTTCCCCTTTCACCACGATAACTTCTCAAAGCCACAGAGACAATTAGCCGAGTTTTCAAGACAGTTTTTTTCCTTTTCATGAATTAGTGATCTCGCCAGTCTATCAGCAGGACCATAAAAAATACCCTTAAAAACAAGAGTATCTGCAACTGGAGCCTTTGGAAAACTGTGACGGTGAGAGAACAAAGCGTTTCAGATAAAAAAAAAAAAAAAAGAGCCTTTATATTACGAGTATTGAGTCTTGTTCTCTGATGTTATGATACCCGTATTAATCTGAGTCTTTGAAATTCAGGCACTTTGTATTGGAACATATTGTATTTTTCACATAGAAGTAGTAATGCTATTTTTTTTTTCAGTAATTTTTTATTTCAATTATATATCAGTTTAACGTCTTTAGTACTGGGACGCATTTTTACCACGAGTTTTGGGTGTGATTAGGCGATTTTATTGACATTAGGAAAGGTTTATGGAGGTCACAAGATTAATGGCCCCAGTCTTCAATAATTTAATCCCCACATAAGCTTCTGAAACTATAAAATCCCCAAATAGTGGATAGAATAAATATGAAAACACGTTATGGTACTGAAGGGGTTAAAAAAAATTGGACATCTATCAAAGTAAACGTGATCATTTTTTTTTTGTCTTAATGGCTTCAAGTTCTTTGTCAATAAGCTGTAAATCACGACAATTGTGTGCTGCTTTTAGTGTTTGCAGTTTTATGATACACGTTAACCTATATGTTCTGTGTTTGTCACTTGTCTGTCAGTATGCGTGTCTACTTTGCTTGGTTCCTTGTCTTTCTGTCTATCAGTATGTCTGCTTTTGTGTATCTGTGTATCTGTTTATCTATCTGTCTGTCTGTCTGTCTGTCTGTCTGTCTGTCTGTCTGTTTAAATATTTATCTATCTATTTATGTACCTACTATCTATCTATCTATCTATCTATCTATCTATCTATCTATCTATCTATCTATCTATCTATCTATCTATCTATCTATCTATCTATCTATCTATCTATCTATTCTATCTTCTATCTCTCTTTCTTTCTTTCTTTCTTTCTTTCTTTCTTTTCTTTCTCTCTTCTCTCTCTCTCTCTCTCTCTCTCTCTCTCTCTCTCTCTCTCTCTCTCTCTCTCTCTCTCTCTCTCTCTCTCTCTCTCTCTCTCTCTCTCTCTCTCTCTCTCTCTCTCTCTCTCTCTCTCTCTCCATCTGTGTATTTATATATCGATCTACATTGTCACGAATCTTGAGACGCACTTCACTGATTTGGCTTCATTGTTGCTCACTCGACTGTGTTTTGTATGATTCTCTTTTAAAATTCTCTTCATTTATTTTTCACCACTGTACATATGTAGCGGTTACTGTTGTGGCCGGTGTATGAACCACTAAGAGCCTCAACCAGGGCTTCTGAACAGTACGTTGCTTGCGTTCAAACAGTTGGAAGATACTTTATGATTTCCCGATCCATTTTTTAAAAGTTCATCAGGAATAGATTGGGAATTGACTAGGTATTATGATTGAAGGCTGCTGTGGTGTGTTCTTTTCTTTGTGCTTCGTAGTGTGTAATGAATTCGTGTTTTGCTTCTTCTGTTTTACGAGGGTCATATATATTTCCTATGTCATTTTAATCCCTTGAGTATCATGACGCTTTTCTATATTTATTCTGCTTACTATTTGGTGGTTTTATACGGCTTCAGAAACTTATGTAGGGGATTGAAATAGTGAAGATTTTGGCCATTAATCTTCTGACCTCCATAGACTCTTCCTAATGTAAATAAAATGCTCTGATCGTACACAAATCTCAAGGTAAAAATTTGTCCCAGTATTGAAGGGGTTAACTCCTTAAATACTGGGACACTTTTTACTTTGAGATTTGTGTATAATTAGACCATTTTATTGTCACTAGGAAGAGTCTGTGGAAGTCAGAAGTTTAATGGCCACAATCTTCACTATTTTTGTCCCCCACATAAGTTTCTGAAGCTGTATAAAATCAAATAATAAGCAGAATAAATATGGTAACGCGTCATGGTACTGAAGAGGTTAATGGAAGCTGTTAATTTGTTCTACATAGCGTGATTTCCCAGTAATTATTCTCTGAGCTTTGGTTATGAATCTTTTTGTGGATAATGAAGAACGAAAGTGAGGATAAAAGAAGAATGTGTGTGGTGTGGAACATAAAAAGAAGGCAAGGTTGAGATATTTTGGACATATGTAGAGGAGAAATGAGGACGAACCAGTGAAGAAGGCAATGATAATACCAGTTAAGGAAAGAAGGATTGTGGGTAGACAGATAATAAGATGGAAAGACGTGCTGAAGCGTGGCGTGAATAAACTTAGACTACAAGAAGAGAACGCAATGAATAGAAACAGATGGAAGAAATTGACTCGAGCGGCTGATCGTACTACACAGTGGGAATAAGGTCGTATGAAGAAGAATACTAATTAGGTACAAAGGAATATAAGGGAAATTGTTTAAAGTCATGAGGTGTTCACGTATCAGAATCACAAAACACACTTGTCTTAATCTCTTCAGGACCAGGACGCGTTTTCATATTCATTCCTGGCTACTATTTGAGGATTTTAAACAGCTTCAGAAACATGAGGTAATAGAAGAATAGTAGTGACTCTGGCTATTGATTTTCTAACCTCCATAGATCCTTCCTAATACAAATAAAATCGTCTAACCATATCCAAAAATGAAGGTAGAAAACGCGTCTCAGTATTGAAGGGGTTAAAACTCTAGCAAAAACTTTGGCTATTAATCTTTTGACCTCTGCAGACCCTTTCTAATGCAAATGAAATCGTCTAATCATACCCCAAAATCAAGGCAAAAATGCGTCTCAATATTGAAGGAGTTAAAACTGATGTTATGTTTCTTTTATGGATAATGACCATGAATTAGGAGCACAGGAAAATAAGGGAAGCTGCAAAATGTCATGAGGTGTTCACGTATCAGAAACAAGAAATACACTTGCCTGTCTCCAGCTCCCGTCCTCATTCATGAAGCAAATGTCACGGTGCTTCGTTCATATTGACCTTGAATTTAGTGTTATTGCTTGTGTACCTTTGCAAATTAAGTGGATGATTTCAATTAATCTCATGTGAGTATTGGTATTGGATTCTCTCTCTCCTCTAAAATGATTACAGTAATTTTTTGTACCTTAATAGAAAAACGTATTTATTTTCTTTTTGGATATTCTGCCAGCGACATTAAACCTTCTGCTTCGCCCACACTGTATTAGCATTCATAGATATGAGACAGACTCGTGTTACAGCTTTTCATTTCAATATATTAGACATTTAAATGTGTCTGTGTCTTACTTAACCCCTTCAATACTGGGACTCATTTTTACCAAGAGGTTTGTGTACGAGTAGACGATTTTGTAGACGTCAGCAAGGGTCTATGGAAGTCAATAGATTAATAGCCAGAGTCTTCACTATTTTAATATCTAGCATAAGTTTCTGAAGCTGTATAAAATCACCAAATAGTAGTAAATACTTATATCCAAATAACCGCTGTTAATCCCTACAGTACCAGGATGTTTTCATATTGATTCTACTTAGTATTTGGTGATTTTATGCAGCGTCAGAAACTTATGTGAGGATTAAAATAGTGAAGACTCTTGCCATTAATCTTCTGACCTCCATAGACCCTTCCTAATCCAAATAAAATCGTCTAATCATACCTAAAAATCAAGATCAAAATGTGTTCCAGTACTGAAGGACTTAAAAGATGTCAAGTTACGACGATGAACTATTTTAATTGAAGTTTGTTGTTTTTTTGGTATTGGTCCTCACTGAAAACTTTACTAACAACATTACCGAACATCTCAAGGTTCATTTTTACCTCATAAAGTTAGTCTGCAGAGATGAAAGAAGATTTACTCAGATTAACATACCGTCCTTCTTTGTTTTCACCCTTATTCTTCCGCCGTGCTCTCCGATATGGTTATCTGCCGGGACATCTTAAATCTCTGACTTTAATTGAGTTTTCTTGAAGATTACCTCCCCTGCACATCTTTGTCAGGCCACCTCAGCATCTCTGTCGCTCTTTCTTGTCCTCTGTCTATCTCGTCTTCTTCTTCTACGTCTCCGTTACTATGAATTACCTATCTGTCTATGATCTCTGTATTGCCGTGGTACAGTGGGACCGTTCGCCTCAGTGTCCTCAGGTGCATGGGTTCGAATCTTAGCCACAGTCTGAGGTTAGGAAGGGCATCCACTCGAGGTAACCGTTCCTATATGCCAAAACCAAAGTCTTCTGTTAGGCAACGTTCTAGTATAATAGAATAGGGAAACCGGACATAAAAACTTAAAAACTAAAAAAAAAATAAAAAGAAAAAAATTGCTATCTATTTTGTCCATAATGTATGTTGTCTATGCCCTGATTTTGTATTGTGATCGTATTTAATAAGTAATAATTAAAAAACGAGACCTGAAGTGGGATTTTATGACGGTAATCTCTTGCATAACGTCTTTCAAGCTTCATGTCTGGTCGTTGGCGTAGATGGTAGGTCTGCCCAGTGACCTGCTATACGGGGTACCTTTTTTTTGTTTGATATGTTGTAAAATTTCAAGCGACTTTTATCCTCCATCGTATTGCCACAAGGTATTCTCACGACCTAAGTAAGTTAAGTTTCTTCTACTCTTCGTTTTTCTAAAGGTTTTATTCCATCTACCACAAGTTTTGGGAAAGCTTCCTAATTACATTGTCAACGAAGAAAAAGTCTCTCTAGAGTTGAGGACTTTTCTTTAGTACTCTCTCTCTCTCTCTCTCTCTCTCTCTCTCTCTCTCTCTCTCTCTCTCTCTCTCTCTCTCTCTCTCTCTCTCTCTCTCTCTCTCTCTCTCTCTCTCTGTCTGTCTGTCTGTCTGTCTGTCTGTCTGTCTGTCTGTCTGTCTGTCTGTCTGTCTGTCTCTCTCTCTCTCTCTCTCTCTCTCTCTCTCTCTCTCTCTCTCTCTCTCTCTCTCTCTCTCTCTCTCTCTCTCTCTCTCTCTCTCTCTCTCTCTCTCTCTCTCTGTCTGTCTGTCTGTCTGTCTGTCTGTCTGTCTGTCTGTCTGTCTGTCTGTCTGTCTGTCTCTCTCTCTGTCTCTCTCTCTCTCTCTCTCTCTCTCTCTCTCTCTCTCTCTCTCTCTCTCTCTCTCTCTCTCTCTCTCTCTCTCTCTCTCTCTCTCTCTCAGACAAGAAGTGAGTAATTTACATACGTACCAACTCTCCTGGTGAACCATTACGCCCACTCGGCAAGACCTGCTACTAGTAAAACCAGCTGACCATGTGGAGGAGGAGAGGAGAGAGCATCAGCGCACCGCCCTTTGAGGTATCGAGCCAATGTCCTTTACAAACAACTCCAGTTGCATCACTTTGGACGGCTCAAGGTTGGGGGAAGGGAAGTTTGGTGTCCGTCTGTGTCATCATCGGTGCGTGCTGTCGATGTGTGTGTGTGTGTGTGTGTGTGTGTGTGTGTGTGTGTGTGTGTGTGTGTGTGTGTGTGTGTGTGTGATAGGTTTAAGTACACCTGTTTAAGTAGAAGCTTTTTTTTTTTCGTACTGCGCTCGACTCCCATGATGTAAAATATTGAATCAGGGTTGAGAGAGAGAGAGAGAGAGAGAGAGAGAGAGAGAGAGAGAGAGAGAGAGAGAGAGAGGAATACTAATGCTTGTATATATTTAATACTGATGCAGATATTTTGAATTGCATTAACGTTTGTATGAAATGAAGCATCAGAAACACACACACACACACACACACACACACACACACACACACACACACACACACACACACACACACACACACACACACACACACGCACACACACACACACACACGGGGAAAGTAAACAAACGAAAACAAACGGAAACAGACTCTCAGATAACACACACATGGGAAAAAACTAACACACACACACACACACACACACACACACACACACACACACACACACACACACACACACACACACACACAGAGAAAGCTAACGTAGTGGTAAATAAATACACATTAATTTAAAAGGTATTGCACGGTGTCAATCAATCAGACAGGTGCAACGACACTGAAAAGAGAAACAGAGTAGTATCTATCCATCCCATGCTTCTTTCCATCAGTTAATTAGCCTTTCCATTCCCCCTTCTATGTATCCACCAACCCACCAATCCATCCAGCCATCCATCCATATATCCATTCTTTCAGCTAACAAGTCAGTCAGTCTGTCAGTCAGTCAGTCACTCAATCAGTAAGCAAGGCAAGGTAGACAGATATGCATTCCATTCATCTGTCCTTCCACCAGTCATCAATAAAACTGCCCTGCCAGCCAGCCAGCCAGCTAGCCAGCCAGCCAGCCAGCCAGCCAGCCAGCGAGTAAAACTGACATGTGTACAGACAAACTGACAAAATATAAGCACGAAAATGCAGGCATGTAAATAAAAAACATGTCATATATGTTAGCAGAGGCACATCTACGAACAAACACGCACGCCATTACACAGATTGACAAACAAATGAGTACACACAGACACACACGAGCGGCCGGGCAGACAGGCTGACAGACAGGCAGTTTGAGTGATAGGAATAAAACAAAGTGAGACTCATACAAATGGTCCAGCGTACACGTAAATTATATACAGGGTTGAGGTCTGTCAGCTTGAATTTTGTGTATGCTTTTTTTTTTTCCCAGAAAGGATTACGCCAGTGTTGCAGATCGAATTCTCCGTTGAGGTGTGGAATAATTTAAGTTTAAGCCCTTCAGAAATAGAACGCATTTTTACCGTGAGTTTTGGGTGTGATTAGACAATTTTATTAACATTTGTAAGGGTCTATAGAGGTCAGTAGGTTAATGGCTAGAGTCTACTATTTCAATCCCCCACACGAGTTTCTGAAACTGTGTAGAATCGCCAAATAGTAAGCAGAATGAATATGAAAACGTGTCATGGTACTGAAGGGGTTAGTTACAGTTATTTGGGTATAAGTATTTCTTCCATGTAAATGTATAGTTGTAGTAAAAAATAAAAAAAAAGGAAAAATATATCAGTAATATTAACATCAAAAGCTACATAAGAGAAGGTACACTAAAATAAAAAAAAAAGTAAAAAAAGGAAACACGATCGTACCTCTCTGCAACATCCATCTAGTAACTCCAACATTTGCGTACCTATTTCGTCGTATTTTTCGCATCACTTCTATCAGACCCAGGCAGATAGGAAGGATACAACCTATGCTCGCTAATATACGATGAAATAACTACCTACAATTTTCACGAGTTTGACGAATGAGTAGTAATATTTCATGAGTGAAGTTGTCAATAGCATCGTGTGACACATATATGCAACGGCGCTTACGTAAAGAGGAGGTGGTGTTGTAATGTTTTATAGCATAGCGGGGCGCCAACCGGATTAATGGAGCGGAATCCTTTGACTTACCCTCCGTTATACTCGTACCAATCCGATTTATCGCATCCGAACTATCCACATGTTTGCGTTCACTCCATTCACACCAGAGGAGAAATATAAACAGGAAGCACAAACCGATATGGAACAAAAACTGGACGATAAGAGGAAGAATCAGTCGTAAATCAGGGAAGTAAACAAAGCGTTATGTTCGGTTTGTGCGTGCTCTTACTATGTGTTAACTGTTATGAGGCTCATCAACCGCTCTCTCTCTCTCTCTCTCTCTCTCTCTCTCTCTCTCTCTCTCTCTCTCTCTCTCTCTCTCTCGTACAACGGTAATGTAAATGGAGTCTCTGATGAAGGTGTAGTGGAAGTGTCTTTAGCTTTTTGGGGCTTGGTTTGGTCTTGTCCCGCTAATATGAATAAAAATCGTGTAAGGTGTGATTTTCGTTATGTTCATAGTGTGGCTTCTCAAGGGTCCGTATAGGGCAAATATAAATGACATCAATGAAGAATAGAATTGTAAAATATATATATTCACGAATGACACTAAAACAATAAGCAAAAGGACGTCAAAGTTGTCATGGTAAAACTCACTATGTGACCTTCAAACATTTAGAAGCTGAAGTGAAAAATGGCAAATGAATTTCAATATTGGAAAGTGTAAAATATTCCACATATGAGACAACGTCCACGCAAACTGTGTCACGAATAATATTTCATGATCGAGGCTTGCTTAGGGAACGACCTTGGGATCATGATAAAACCATATAAAAAACTAGTAATTTGTAACCACAATGCATGGTATATATAGTCATGGTCATTGGTCGACGTAAGAGGACTGCACTCCTTTTGTCTGTCGTCCGTATTCAGAAACGCTTTGCTCTCTCACCACGACTGTTTTCAAGGCCACAGAGATGATCAGCAGGGTTTTCAAGAGTGTTCCTACCACTCAATACTCACAGTGTTTCTCCTGTTGATAATGTAAAAATCTTGTCATTCTGCCACTATAACAGTAAAAACACCTAAAAAACTTGTCTAAGTTTTAATAAAGCCTTTTCAAATAGTGAGGTGAAGCACAGAAGGGTTTGAGAATACAAGCCACAGTGTGTCTAACCTTTTCCATCAAGCGTAACCTTTTACGAAATAACACCATAAGTATTGTACAAAATCTTTACAAACATCTACAAGAAAGAAGCGCAAATTAGATAACAGATTGGCAATTCTTAACCAGTGTAATGATTGGAGATGGCTGAAGAACAAGAAAAGGTATTTCAATGATTAGTAATTAATGAAGGATGTACCAACTAGCAGCCAATTAATTTATATGACTTGCTGATAGTGACCGCATAAATCTTACTAACCGATTCTAATGAGACCAGAGGGTATGAAATGGAACCAGCATTGATATGACTGTGTAAGTGTTTCATGTTATACAATTTGCAACTGTTAACCTCTTTAATACTGCGACACATTCTTGCCTTGAGATTTGCGCACGATAAGATAATTTCATTGACATTAGGAAAGGTCTGTGGAGGTCAGAAGATTAATGGACAGAGTCTTCACTATTTTAATCCCCCACATAAGTTTCTGAAGCTGTATAAAATCACCAGATAGTAAATAGAGTGAATATGGAAACGCGTCACGGTGCTGAAGAGGTTATAATGGCAGCGCAGACTGGAGTGAGTGGTGGGTAAGGAGTCCTCTGCTGTAGTGTCCCCTGTTTGTCATGAAACTGTGGAGTGTAATTTTCACAAAGTCATTTGGGTTTAATTATTATTGTATATATTTCTGTGTAATCCTATGCAACATTTTTCTCTCTTTGCTGGTGTGACAGTTTTTTCTCTCGTTACAGATAAAATAAAAACGATGAATAAAAAATAAAATGAAAAAATAATAAAAAAATATATATAATTTTCTGAACGAATAATTAGAATATATTACTAGTGACCCACTAGTATGTATGACCTATGACCTTGGTCTTAACATAATAATTGTAATGCTGATATGATAAAGGCTCTCTGTCTTCCCTCAAAACTGGTTGCGTCCTGTGCAGCTTGTGAAGAACCAGACAGCGTAACGAAATTTATCTAAGCATGACGTTTGTTAACTGTGTGTGTGTGTGTGTGTGTGTGTGTGTGTGTGTGTGTGTGTGTGTGTGTGTGTGTGTGTGTGTGTTAACAGTGTTGCTGCACTCTACATCACAGCATTTATTTAACTCTCTCTCTCTCTCTCTCTCTCTCTCTCTCTCTCTCTCTCTCTCTCTCTCTCTCTCTCTCTCTCTCTCTCTCTCTCTCTCTCTCTCTCTCTCTGGTACACCATCACCTCCCTGTTCTTGTATTTTGAGAGAACATTAATTAGTTCCTGAATGAAGTGTAGAATATGTATTTAATGTTTGGCTATCACACCACTGCCAATGAAGAAAAGAAGGAAGGAAAGAAGTCTTGTGTATTTAATAAGCTACAGTTCTGTCTAGTATGTCTTAGAATCTCTTTATAACAGCTTGATCCAATTCTTTGCTTTTATATTGTGCTGTTTCCGTGTCGTTGGTCAAAGGATGTTGTGATATTGTTCCTTGAAGCCACTTACCCTCAAAGAAGTTACAATGGTAATTACTTGATGAAAAGAAACTAACAAGGAAACTTTAGGTGAACAAGACACTCGCTATTGACACACGCAACTTTCTGGGAAATAATTGAGTATGGTTCGAAGCTGGCACTGCTTTTGTAGTCTTTGGCTTATAATCACAAATAGGAGGTCATTATTCAATGTTTTCTTCCTTCTGGGTAGAGGTTTATAATAGAGATGTACCGATGCATCGGTATCGGTATCGGAATCGGCGGTATCGGCCCTTTTTTTGGGTATCGGTATCGGTATCGGTATCAGCTTATTTTATGCCGATACTTCCGATACCCAAAAGGAATTTACTTCTTACTTAGTTCGATATAAGATATTGATGATTAATAAAATACGGCGTATTAAGTTTCCGTGGTGATTACCGTATGTCATAGAATACTGTTTTCTGTGGTAATAAGCCACAACCTCTAAATTGGACATGTTTGAAACGCGTATAGGCTGAACTCCGGCATCCTGTCACACAGTCGGTCATGAATCACCACGCATTCTCACTGTCTCTCAGTCAGACGCTGCTCCTCCACCCACACAAAGTTCACACAGCTGAAAAGCTTATGTTTTTGAACTATAATCTAAGAATGTCAAACTTCAGATATTGAGAATCCAACAAAATGATTTTATATATATATATATATATATATATATATATATATATATATATATATATATATATATAGTATATAGTGGTAGCTTTTTCCAAGATATCATACTGGAATAGGTGGAAGCTCGAATTATATATGTATATTAATTTTAATGCAAGTTTAATTTTTGAGTTACTTGTGTTAATCTAAGGATGTAAAAATTCCATAACTAAGAAAGTAACGATTCTGTTTTGTAATCATGTGCATTGTGTATAATTTGTTGCATATTAATTATTTAAGATCATAGCAATACACTAGAAATTTAGAATAAACTAAACTTTTTCTATTTAATTGAAAAGATTAGGTGAAAGCTCATTTTTCTGAATTGGTCTACTAATGTCTAATGAATTAATATCAAAGGATGTCAGATTTAATTAAAGAGAAACATACACAACAAAATGAGTTTCTTTTGCTAATATTTTGTGTCTGTTTTACAATTTTAATAATTTTAAAAATATTTTTGATCGCCAAAATATCGTCAATAAAATTAATAATGAAAATGCACAAGACCAAATGGTCGCTAAAGGAGTAAGAAGTAAGAATTTAAAATAACTGACAAGAATCAGAAGACTGAGAAGATATTCATTCCAATTACTGAGTAATTTACCTTTGCAAATGGCTTCAAAAAGCTTCTAGAATTGCTCCTATTTCACAAACGTTCTCAGGACTTACAGCATCCCCCAAAACAAAGCCTCCCATCTGATAACGCTCGCCTTCCACCAACTCATCCTGGTGTCCAGTGCAGTAATCACTATAAATAGTAGTATCGGTATCGGTGGTATCGGTATCGGTAGTAGTATCGGTATCGGCCCAATTAGGTGGTATCGGTATCGGTATCGGAATCGGCCAAAATTTTGGTATCGGTACATCTCTAGTTTGTAATCCCACAGATCCTAGATATTCAATTGGATGGAGAAATTGGAATAAGAACGCAGCATTACAAAGTTGAGGGAATATTCTGCTCTTTTTTTTTTTTTTTTTTTTTTTTTTACTTGTATTGAGCCTTTTCTCACTCTAAATCTCTCTATTTGTCTCAGAACGCAGCATTATAAACTTGAAGAGGAAATACTCTGCTCTTGTTTTACTTTTATTGACCTTTTCATATTCTAAATCTCTCCATTTCTCTCATTATAGACTTAAAGAGGAAATATTCTGCTCTTGTTTTACCTGCAATGAATCTTTTCTTACTTTAAATATCTCCTTTTGTCTCAGCACGCACCATTAAAAACTTGAAGAGTGTAGCAAGACTTTTATTGGTCTCTCATAGTTAGTGTTGATCTTTTGTCCTTCTACCTCAATGCACACGTTTCTTTACAGCACTTCGGTTATGTCTAGTTCACTGCACTCAACAGATGGATTCCTCAAAAGTTTTCCATGTCTTTTGTACATTGGTCGATATTGCTGTATGTCAAGGTATAAAGGAAATCGATGACTATTGTGTAGCTTTTCAAACGAGAATTGTAAGCAGCATTGGCACCGCTATTCGACAACTAGTCTGGCCGAAAGTTACTCTTGATCTCGGAAAGAAAGATGATCAACTGCAGCTATTATGTATTTCTTATCATTATTGTCAGTTCTGTTGACGAACGTTCATTCCTGGTGAGTCAGAAGTGATTCTTTAGCTTAGTTTGTCTTGTCTTGTCTTATGTTTCTATTGAGATTTTCGGTATTGGTTGATCATTCAGTTAAAAGTGTGATTCTACAGGAAGTATTGATTGTACTGGGAAAATTTTCATTCTAACTTCCTTCTTGTTGGTATTGAGAAGAACGATCATGAAGTATTTGTAATAATCAAGGTATCTGATTTATTTCCTTCTAATACTTGGTTCTCGTTACAGGGAATGGAGCTGCGGCTGTAGTAAAAACAGGAAGGGTAAGTAAAAAATACGATTGCTTTAACATCACATGTTGAAAGATCCTTAGAAATAATTGGGGTCTTCTTGAGAGCTGATTTCCGTGTTTCTGGCCAAGGTTTTGTCCTTATTTTGCTGCTTCTCAAGTTAGAAATAATCTTCAAATATGACCATTATACGTTCCATTTTGAGAAACCAATAGACTGCACGTGTGCTTTGTGTCTCAATCTCAGTAACGATAGAGAAAGCGGTCAGGTCTGAGACAATAATAACAATATATAAACCTGTCAACAATGAGATCGCCAGGCTTCTAATTCTTAAGGCTTTTACAGACAGGTATCTCACGGTGTGTCTCTTTTGTGCGCCGTATTGATAAAGTCTGAGACAATACCAGCAACATACAAACCTGTGTTACACCTTTATAAACAGTGAGATCACCATACTTTAAATTCTTAAGGCCTTTACAGACGGGTAACTCGTGGTGTGTGTGTCTTGCGTGCTGTGTTAATAGAGAGATCATTGTGATTGTTACCTTCCTTGATAGTGTGACATTTCCTCAATAGCTCATCTACATAATGTCTCAATACCTTCACTCATGGCATTACTGACTCTCCCCCATCACGTGTAAACACAATAGTTGCTGCCTGTCTGGTGTAAAGGAACGTTCCAGTTGTCGATTTCTTTTTCATCCTCTATTTGCCTCAGCAGTGATGTGTGGACACGAATGCGACCTTGAGAAGCGTTTTCATAGGGTTCACATCACGTACTGTAATTATGCATGGATAGGAAAAAACGCTACAGGTAAAGAAAAAAAGAATCCATAACTTCTGCAGCACGTTATGTTATAATGATGTATTTCACTGTTTCTTGAGGTGACGCCAGCAAACCCATCATTCAGTAAACAACGGTACGTCTACCGGCTGACATCTTACGTTTACTTTTTTCATGTAAAAGAGCAGGACTAGCCAAGAGCAACAAAAATATAAATGAAAAAGGTCCACTCAGTAACCAGCCTCCTTAGACAGCCAAAAGAATTAGCCAAAGGACAGGGACAAATGTCTTGAAATCTCCCTCTTAAATGAAGTCAAGTCATAGGAAGTTGGAAATATATAAACAGGCAGGTAATTCCAGAGTTACTGCAATATTAGTATCCTCAGTTGACCAATTAAGAAACACAAGTTGTTGTCAAAACCATGTAACAACTTTAACCCCTTTGTCAGACCAACGTAAAAATAATGTACTCTTATTTCGCAGCATTTCATAAAACAAATATATATGTGGACAACTGGCATAGGAGAGAGTGGGAGGCAGTGAAAGTTTGGCCTGCAGCAAGTTGATCAATCATGTCGAGAAGTATTTGGAATGAAAGGTCTGTCTGCGTGGAGGCGCGTTCAGGAAAATCCCTCGGGCTGGAGTGGGCGGATAATTGAAGCAGTGCGGCCAGCGGTGTACGGGGCACGCTGAAGGGAATGCCGGCAGGAAGTGGAGAGGGTCTGGCATTCTGTGGTCAAGAGCAACTCCAGAACATCTTATATTGAACTGCGTCATTGCTTCGTTGCAGTGGATATCTTCTCTCTCTCTCTCTCTCTCTCTCTCTCTCTCTCTCTCTCTCTCTCTCTCTCTCTCTCTCTCTCTCTCTCTCTCTCTCTCTCTCTCTCTCTCTCTCTCTCTCTCTAAATCTCTTGTTTCCAGCTTTCTTCCACCTCCATGCTCATCACTTTCCACCTGCTGACAAGAACTTTCCCTCTTTTTCCCGTCCTCTCAAACTCAACATTTTTTTTCCCTGCCCGCCACGTGTTAAACATTCCTCAAACACGTAATAAAGAAATTCTTCCAAGATATGAAAATACCTCTCCGGGCCCTTGAGTGTGTATCCTTTCCTTCGCAGGCTGTTCTCTTATTAAGCTACACTCTCCCTCTTGTTATTAGCTAGTTTCCGCACCGACTCCTCTCCTCAGCTCCTTCGGGCACCGGGATTTTTTCTGACAAGTACGTAGAGAGCTAGATCCTTGTTTATACTATGGAATATTTGCTTGAGACTCGTGTATATAATGTTCATTTGATTCTGAGCTCTACCTTCTTTCATTTTTAGCTATTTTTAGGTATTTTTCTTACAAGTACATACATGGCTTGGTTATTTTAAGAACATAAGAACTTAAGAAAATGAGGGAAGCTGCAAGAGGCTGTCAGACCTACACCTGGCAGTCCCTGTATGAATAAAGCTACTTAATGCAGTCTGTCATCCCCATCCATACTCTAATCGTCTTTTAAAGCTCCCTATTGATTCAGCATTCTTTTTTTTCCATAGAATCGTGGTGTATACTATGGGATGTGAGTTTGAGGGCCATGTAATAAGAGCACATTATTTTTACGTTAGTCTCACAAAGGTGTTAAAGTTGTTACCTGGTCTCGACAGCAGCTTGTGTTTCGTAAATGGTCAACTGAGGATACTAATATTGCAGTGACTCTGGAACTACCTGCCTGTGTCTTTATTTGATTCTGAACAATATTTTCTTTCATATAAGGTTAGATTTTTTTTTCTTAGAAGTACGACTATGGCTCGATCATCTACCTTGAATCTATGGAATGTTAGCTTCACGGTCGTGTATATAAAAGTCATTAGATTCTCAGCCTTGTTTTCTTTCACACATGGTTAGGTGACCGCCATGGTGCAGTGGAACCATGCGTGCTTTGCGGTCTGTGGGGTCTCCAAGCGCATGGGTTCGAATCCTGTCCACGGTCCGAGTGTAGGTTGGGCTTCCTCACTCGGGGCAACGGTTTTCCTAGCGGGTGGGCTTTGAGATAGGAGGTATCACGAAAAGTATCCCCTTTATCCCATAAATTCCCGTGAAAAAAACTTGCATGGTATAAAAAAAAAGGTTATTTATTTTTCTTACAAATACTCGTACAAATATGGCTTGATTATCTTCCTTGAATCTTGGTTTATACTAGGGAATGTTAGCTTCAGGGTCACGTGATTCTGAGCTTTTTCTTTCATGTAAGGTGAGATTAAGGATTTCTTTTCACGGATACATATGTAGCTTGATTTTTTTTCCCAGAGTCTTGGTTTTGTACGTAGGAATATTTGCATGAGAGTCGCATATATAAAGGTCATTTGATTTTGAGCCAGATTTTCTTTCATATAAGGGTAGATTATGTTGTTCTTTCACTAATCCTTATGTAGCTTGATTTTTTTTATATAGTCTTGGTTTATACTAAGGAATGTTAGCTTAAGGTCGTGTATATATTCTGAGCCTTTTTACTTTCATATTAAGTTAGGTGTTTTTCTCAGAAATATGTATGGGGCTCGATTATTTTGCTGGAATCCTGGTTTACCCTATGAAGTTTTACCTTGTGGTTCGTATTTTATAGAGAGCGTTCGATTCTAAGCCTTTCTTTGGTTCTCATGGTAAATTATTAGATACTCTTACGTAATTTTCCTGTAAATACATTGAAAGTTAAATTGTTTTCCGGAATTTATGCTATGGAATCTTAAGTTAAGCATGCACACACACACACACACACACACACACACACACACACACACACACACACACACACACACACACACACACACACACACACACACACACACACACACACACACACACACACACACACACACACACACACACACAGAGAGAGAGAGAGAGAGAGAGAGAGAGAGAGAGAGAGAGAGAGAGAGAGAGAGAGAGAGATAAGATTCTAGGCGTTTGAGTTTCTTCATCTTTAATTGTAAGGTCCTGTTAGATATTAGTTTAAATCGGTATTACATCACTTGTTTGAAAAATCTCAGTCAAATTTGCAGTCCCTTCGAAGTGAACACGAATTAAGACACGTTTTTGTTTTATTTATCGCATCGAATAAAAAAAAAAAAAAAAAAAAGATACAATTTCGTGTTGGAAAGCTCACCAAAGTTTTTTTTTCTTTTTGTAAGTAAAGTATATATAATTATCCATTATGTACCTTCATCAATTCTCTCCCCTTCCAGTTGTCTGTTTGTCAGTCACACATCAGAGGATCGCAGCGCCACAGTTATTGTTGAAAAAATATCCTCTCTCGCATTTCCTCGATTCTTGACACGCTTATGTGAGTGTTGCTTGGCATGAATGTGGAATGTTCCGTAGGTAAGAAGACAACAATAGGAGCAGAACTGTTATTACATTGTTGGCTCGTTTGTTGTTGTTGTTGTTGTAGTTGTTTTAAGTAAAGAGATGAGGAGGAAAATGAAAACTGCAAAGAGATGAAG
>NC_059269.1:12243628-12341128 GCF_017591435.1 Portunus trituberculatus | reverse complement strand
CAAAAAAGGAAGCAGAAAACAAGGGAAAAAAATAGCGTGGAAACGAGAGTAATGGAGGAGCCAGACATACAAACTGGTAAAGAAGTGAACGAATGAGACACGTCAGGGAAAGAAAAAGAGAAGGGCCCAGTGTTGTCAGGAGAGGCTGTGGGGAGGAGACAAGGTTTCAAGGCTTCAGCTGACAGACACTTACACAATATCAGGGACGCCACGACGCACTAGGTACATAACAAATAGAATTCATTTCGCTTTGATGAATAACAGACGGCAGGGATTTTTACCAGCATGAGTGTAATATGTGTGTGTGTGTGTGTGTGTGTGTGTGTGTGTGTGTGTGTGTGTGTGTGTGTGTGTGTGTGTGTGTGTGCACCGTAGTATTAGTTTTGATATTTGGTTTATTGTTGTACCGCATAATATTCCTGAATGTGGATGGTGCATTTCAGCCAGAGTAAGTGTTTCATGTTTCTCTTTTGTAATTTTTTTTTCTTCATCTGAGTAAAGCATGCGGTAGAAAAGGAGTATGATTAATGTAAACAATCACCGAACTTTAACGAAGTTTCTCGAGTTTCTCATTTGACTGAGGCTGCGATGTATAAAGGAAAGGTTATATAAAAGAGTAATAGATGAATGGAATGGACTCTGTTATCATGCTGTCAGTGCTGAGTGGTTAGGCAGCTTTCAAAGATTAGATGAATTTAAGAATGGGAATGATAGGTGGAAATACAAAGGAAAGGTCAAATAAAAGAGTAATAAATGAATAGAATGGAGTCAGTATTTAGGGTGCTAATACTGAGTGGTTAGGTGGCCTTTAAAGAAGAAGGGAATGAGAAGTGGAAACAGGTAAGTATAAAGATATGTAAATAAAATTCAAATGAAAAGGTAATGGGGTCAAGTTGTTAATGGTGAGTTGTGAGGCAGCTTTCAGAGGAGATTAGGTAAACTTTTTGAACGGGAAGAACTGGTATGAATAAATATATGTAAATAAAAGTTCAAATAAAAGGGTAATGGATGAATGGAATGGAGTCAATAATCAAGTTGTTAATGATGCATAGTTAAGCGGCCTTCAAAGATCACATAAACCTTTGAATGGGAACGACTGGTGGAAATAGACATGTTTCATACAGACACTTCCATGTGAAGGCCTGATGTTTTTATTTTTATTTTTTTTGCAGCTTCCCTTATTTTCTCAGGGTTTTTTTTTCTGTATTTTATGATGATTTTGTCGTACGTTGCGTGGTTCAACTCTTCGTAACTTTCGATTTATTTTTGTATTTTTAATGATGCAGTCTCTTCAGCATTCAGTGGACCAGTGGATGCAATATGTGGCTGGGATGAAAGGAAGGCAAACCTTGTTATTAATGAATGACATCTGAACATGTTTTTGCATCGCGTAAGACCTGAACTAAAGAAAATAGAACAACAAACAAACATGTGACACAAATATACAAAAAAGAAAAAAAAAAAAATGTTTGAAATAAATCGTGATTCATGATTTAAAAATATTAACGTAAATATAAGATTAAAAAAGAGAATGATTAATTTTGAAATGAAAAGAGAAAGATGCAAAAAAAAAAAAAAAATAGATAAATAAAAGCGCTGTCCGCAGACATGTTGCAGTATTTTGAATCGTGTGACTTTCAAGATGATCACTTGGAATCATTTATGTCTCTCCCTCGGAGGGTTTGAAGGTCATGCCTACATAAAAGGAACTCACGTCTTTATACCAAGCGAGTGGCGCTTCCTCTGACATGGCAGGCGCGAGGTACAGAAATATTTGATACGAAACCTGTAACTTTAAACGTCATTTACAAGTATTTATTTACGTGTTTCACAAAGTCGTGTTCCTCTTGCATAAAGTAACAGTGTCATTCATTCTTTAGTTGCCTTTCAATGCCTGGAATATTCAAATCATTCTTCATTATTTCATTGCAACGTGGGGAAATGATTGCTCATCAATTGTAATTCCTTGGGTTACCTTTTCCTTCCCTTACCTTACCTTACCTTACCTTACCTTACCTTACCTTACCTTACCTTACCTTACCTTACCTTACCTTACCTTACTTTACCTTACCTTACCTTACCTTACCTTACCTTACCTTACCTTACCTTACCTTACCTTACCTTACCTTACCTTACCTTACCTTACCTTACCTTACCTTACCTTACCTTACCTAATCTTACCTTACCTTACCTTGCTTTACATTATCTTCTTTACCTTATCTTCCCACCTCTCTCTCTCTCTCTCTCTCTCTCTCTCTCTCTCTCTCTCTCTCTCTCTCTCTCTCTCTCTCTCTCTCTCTCTCTCTCTCTCTCTCTCTCTCTCTCTCTCTCTCTCTCTCATTTTAACTTTGCCTTTTGCCACCTGTCTATTCATCCATTCCCCCTTGCCCTTTTCCCCACTCCCACTCCTCCCCTTCCTCCTCTTCTTCCTGCTTTGCTTAGCCTCACCCTCCTCCGCCGCCTCCCCTCCCTGGGCTGGCCTCGTAAGGGGGAAGCGTCACTATTTAGCTTGTAAACACTGAGGTGGCGGTGGTTGTTACGGCGGTTGGTGTGCGTTCACTTCTCTCGCTTTATGTACTTAGCCCAGCACACACACGCACTGACACACACACACAGGCAGACAGGCAGGCACACGTACGCACGCAGGGAATATTTTCTTTGGCACTGAATGATACGTGGCGTTCTCGTTATCATTAAGTTCTGCGTATTTTGGCAACGACCATCGATCATCTTACCCGTGTTTATGAGTTATATTGCTCGTCCCTTCCCCTTACTCCTTTCTCTCTCTCTCTCTCTCTCTCTCTCTCTCTCTCTCTCTCTCTCTCTCTCTCTCTCTCTCTCTCTCTCTCTCTCTCTCTCTCTCTCTCTCTCTCTCTCTCTCTCTCTCTCTTTCCTCCTCCTCCGCCATGATTAATTCACTGCTATATATTGTTCCTTCTTTGGTACCATAAAGTTATTCTTCCAATAATCTATAGTGTTTGGAAGGACGAAGGAGAAGGTGTCTGAGAGAAGTAAGGAACTGTAGTGGTGGTACAGGAGGAGGAGGAGGAGGAGGAGGAGGAGGAGGAGGAGAAGGAGAGAAGGAGAAGGAGAGAGAGAAAGACAATGAGGAAAAGGAGGAGGAGGAGGAGGAGGTTGAGGAGGAGGAGGAGGAGGAGGAGGAGGAGGAGGAGGAGGAGGAGGGTGATTAGAATACGATCAGAGAGAGAGAGAGAGAGAGAGAGAGAGAGAGAGAGAGAGAGAGAGAGAGAGAGAGAGAGAGAGAGAGAGAGAGAGAGTTTAAAATGCGAAAAATAGTGAACAGTTTATTTATTATGATCAAATCGTCTCTTTTTTTTATTTCTTTCCCTTCACCTCATAATTAAACGATGAACGTACCTGTCGCCTCTTGTTTTTCACGTTGACGGGTCCAATACGCTACAAGAAGTTCCAATTTTCTCGTCATTGCCTTCCCGACACTATCACAACAAAGGCACCACTAACTTGCCCTCAACATTCTAACCCCTTAAATACTGGAACACATTTTTACCTTGAGTTTTGTGAACGATTAGACCGTTTTATTGACATCAGGGAGGATCTGTGGAGGTTAGAAGATTAATGGCCACAGTCAGTATTTTAATCCCCCACATTAAGTTTCTGAAGCTGTATAAAATGATATAGTAAGCAGAATGAATATGGAAACGCGTCATGGTGTTCAAGAGGTTAAGGTCACTGTGGATTCATCACTTCTTATGATCTAAAGATATAGCGAAATGTGGACTTTGTTTTACACTGCATCTTTCATTTCACTGAGTTTGATAAGTGTTAAGAAAGTGCATCGTGTTACAATTTAGTGGGATTTACTTGTGGTGGGCGAATAATGAAGACTTCTAAGTAGCTGTGAATCTGAGTGTTTTATACTGAAGCTTGTGATAAACTCGAGTGAAAGTAATTATGATTTTCCAAGGTATTTTTCGTAATTTTATTGATAATTTAGCAAAGATTTCGAACCGTCGTTAGAAGAATACATGAAATACCGACTAATAATTTAATAAAGAGTCTGAAATATTTGAAAATATGATGAGTCTTGTAATAGGAATGAAAGAATACTATGAAATATTTGAACGCATCTTACAATCCCTGGTGACAAAGAAAACACTCAGATTCTCCTGGTTTGCCTCCTTCAAGTCACCATCCTCAAGTTTACACCAGAATCTCAAAAAAATAATATAATCTACATTGGTGAATAAAGTAAAATAACTAATTCTTCCATTCCCTCAACCGTTTTGCACCACAGTTTAGTCTTTCATTCTACTCTATCTGATAAAACACAAAGTGGAAACCCTCCCAAATATGTGAAGCTTACTCTATACATGGACAGATAAAGCCCCTATGCAGAGATGTTATTTTTGTTGTTGTTGTTGTTGTTGTTGTTATTTTATCGCATTGGAAGTGTTAAACGACCATTTCTTTCTCCCATTCCAGATAACACAAATAACTCCCACTAATTTCTTTAATGTTTCAATTAATAGCACCCCTCTATTCCTTTCTCCTCTCTCAGACAACAATAATATAATCTACATTGGTGGATTTAGTAGTGATCCCGAGACGTACATGCAGTGGAAGTTATTATCGTTCGTAAAGTTATAGCGTGGATGAAGACTAGCAAGGTTACATAATTAAAAAGAGAAATCCTTTGCACTTTGATAGCGTTGGAAAGTGTCCTCATGTATTCTGTTTTTCAGTGCATTTTTCTCTACTTTATTGTTGTGGTGGCTTAATATACGCAGTCAATCAACGTAATACTTGCTGCGTCCGTCCAGTTCACTTTTATCCAGCAGCAGAAATTTTTTTTTTTTGGTAATCATGAAGAAGATTGCGAGTTCTTTGAGACGGTAATCCAGAATGTTGGTCCTTTGATTTGCTCGTAGATCAAAAGACATGATTTACTGTGGATGTGCAACCTTATGTCCTTCTGTGTTCGTGTCGTTGTTTGCTTTAACTCTATCTTTGCTCTGTTATTTGAAGTTTTGTTGTATACTAGAAGAAAATCATAGACTAACATCTCCTTTTTTTTGTTCTAATGTACCTATTTCCATGCACCATTAGTGACATATGCTGCTTTTGTAATAATCTCTGGAATATAACAAACAGAATGGGAAGCGTAAGGTCAAAATATCATTAAAACAAAAGCCAAGATTAGAATTATGAAGGAAAACACTAATTGAATGGAAATAGCTTTTACCGACATTACTGGCAGGAATTAATGTCAAGCAGTCTGTATGCAGCTCAGTGGCTAGCGGTAGAGCCTCAGAGCCTCTATTGAGATTCACGTTCTCTTCCGATTCTCTTACATTAAGGATTCTGAATACATTGGGGGACTATACGTCGTTCTCTTCAGAATACGCATTTTTTTAGAGCCTTGCATGGGTACGTATTGAGATCCCTCTGATTTTGGAGTTTAGATTCATTGTTTCAGTAAAATAGTCTTAGATGAGCACCGAGTAAAGCATTGCAGATCTAAAGAGTTCCACCAGTGAGGGTGAGACATTGGCCATTATTTCGTAAACAAAGTCCATCATTGCACTAGTAGCCTGCGTGATTAAAAAATCGAACATTTAGTAGTTATCTCCCACTGAACATTGTTTTGTAAAAAGAATCCACAAGTGAAGAGAAAATAAAGAGCAGAACCATCAGAGTTGCTTTTGAAATACTCATGTTCCCGGTAGCAGAGGCAGAGTGGTGGATCATGCTTTGTGTGGAGCTCTTAGAAGTGTTGCGCGTCGCCCAAGACAGCAGTGGTTTTCCGAGAAGGGTTCTGTTGTATTCCTTTCGTTGACAAGCCTTTCTGTTTTCTAGTTTTACAAGTGTTACTTTTCTTATACCGTGGCTGTATATGATACATATCTGGGTTGCTGTAGATTAAAGAGAATTCATATACGTAGATTGCCAGAAATTATCCCTTGAAATTCTTCGGAAAAAGTATTCTTGGTTATTATTCTCTTCTTGTTTGAAAGGATACACGTGCCGAGCAGTGTGACAGCCTTTATGACGTGGAGGTGTTTGGTGTGCGAAAGGCGTATTGCGGGGCATGTTGCAAAAAGGATTTCAGACATAAGAAATCTGTTCCTTAAGGAGAGTGTTGTTTAACACACTCTTACTGTTAATGATAACGAAAATGAATACATAAAATAAATGTGAAATATTTATGTCTTAGAATTAAAATGTGTTTATGATGAAGACTAAACTGAAATGCAAAGGCGAATGGCAGATTCATCACAATGGTTATTATACTTACATATATCATGTGAATATTTACCTGTATACACATTTCAGAAATGCAAATTATACTTTCACGCAAGAGAAAATAAGTGGGAGAAGTTAAAATTCATTAAGTTTTGTCAAGAAATCCTTCAAAGATAACAAAAAAGTGTATGTTCTGAAAACGAAAAATTGCAAACATTGCAGCTAAAACTTGCTGCTGATGCGGAAGAATAATAATTAACATATGAAGACAGACTTAAAGAGAAGCCAGTAGTTCAGTTGTTGGGACTGAGGGTTGAGGTCACGAAATATTTATGAAAAGTAAAACAAACAACAAAAGAATTGTCATTAACGACGGAGAAACCATAATGACAGTTCATTATCCGCTTGATCAGAAAATAGAAAATAAAGTATTTTCATAACATTTCATCATTTTCATTTACCGTAGTCTTCATTTTACGATGGTGACAGCAAGAGTTACTGGATTTTACTTCACGTTTCCGCTATTTGTACAACAGCCTTTGTGCGACTCACATCACTCACTTATTTCCTCTCTTCTCGGCGGGGGTCGTAAGGCAGGGCGCCGTGCGAGCGGGGCAGGCGAGACGGTTGGCCCTGAGGCAACTCCCGACTCGTGTTATTCTTGCTTTTACGAGGCTACATTCAGTAAAGGAAGAGAAATGGTACAACAGCTTATGTAAAACAGCTCAGTTTTGCTTGAGACCAGCCATCTTTTTATTCAAAGTTTTTTTTTTCCCATGTAAATTTCTTTCATGTTTGATTTACGTAAACGATGACCATCCAGCCTCAGATATTCCTCATCCATAAGAGAAGTTTCCCCTCGCCTGAGTTAACCACGTTTGATGTTGCCTCGCTGCAATAATTGTCTGCGTTAATCTTTGGAGTCCCGAGCGAAAATTAGGGCACGAATACATATCTGTCTATTTATTTACTTATGCTTCTGCTTTCCTCTCTGTATCCATGCGTGGTTGTTACATGCACAAAAATGTATAGTTTCAAATTGTAAACCAGTGTAAAGTAGATATGGTTTTGTTATCTATGCATGCATGTTTATAAGCAGTTTATCTGTATGTAGGCCTATGTATGTATGTATGCATATATGTATGTATGAATCAATCAGCTTTACCTATCTATTTACTATCTATCTATATTTCTATGTTCATGCTCCCTTCCACATATATTTGTATTTAAGAACTTTGCATTTATTATTTGTGTACTTATGTGTTGATTTTCCTTTATTATCTGCATACAATTTTAGCTCAGGTCGTAAATTACCAATGATGTGAAAAGCAATAGTCACTAATACACTGTTCCCATGTACCTGTATACCTATTGCTGCACAGTGAATGAAGGGAGGTGAGATGTGGCGGTTGAAACGTGCAATGGCTTTATATGACAACCAACAACGTAAATAGAGAGACAGCTAAGAGTATCTACACAAATATAGAGAAACAAATCTACTATTTATTCCTCCCTTCATCTTGCAAGTCCGAAGTAATCAGCCGGAAGGAGTTTTGCGGGCGTGTGCGTGTGTGTGTGCTTGTGTGTAAATGCGGAGACAGCCAAGAGTATCTACGTAAATATAATGAAACAGATCAACTGTCTGTTACTCTATTCACCTTACAAGCCGGAAGTATTCAACAGGAAGGAAGATGCGTGCCTGTTTTTTGTTTTTTATGTAAGAGGGAACACCGGCCAAGGGCAAAAACAAGAAAAATGTTGAAAAAAAAAATGGCCTACTGAGAGTTATATAGAAATACACTCACAAAGGAACTACGAGGATGATTTAGGAGTGTGTGTGCTTGTGTGCTTTGTGTACGTGAGGAGCAGCTGGCAGTCAGGATCGCTAGCAGAGGTTCGTGTGGCGGCAGCGTGCAGCATCACAGCATCACAGCGGTGGGCGAGGCTGAGAGTGATTGGATGCGGAAAGACTCATGTTTGGCGATCAGACACGGAATGATTAGTTTACATTTTGTGTTTGTGCCGGTACCTGCTTTAGGATTTATGTAGGACGTCTGCACACACACACACACACACACACACACACACACACACACACACACACACACACACACACACACACACACACACACACACACACACACACACACACACACACACACACACACACACACACACGGCCCGGTAGCTCAGTGGTTAGAGCGCTGGCTTCACAAGCCAGATGACCGGGGTTCGATTCCCCGGCTGGGTGGAGAAATTTGGGTGTGTCTCCTTTCACGTGTAGCCCCTGTTCACCTAGCAGTGAGTAGGTACGGGCTGTAAAATCGAGGAGTTGTGACCTTGTTGTCCTGGTGTGTGGTGTGTGCCTGGTCTCAGACCTATCCCAAGATCGGAAATAATGAGCTCTGAGCTCGTTCCGTAGGGTAACGTCTGGCTGTCTCGTCAGAGACTGCAGCAGATCAAACAGTGAAAAAAAAAGAACAGTGAATTACACACACACACACACACACACACACACACACACACACACACACACACACACACACACACACACACACACACACACCTGCTGCTCTCTCTCTCTCTCTCTCTCTCTCTCTCTCTCTCTCTCTCTCTCTCTCTCTCTCTCTCTCTCTCTTTGTATATACATCTTTGTATATACAGAGAGAGAGAGAGAGAGAGAGAGAGAAAGGGAACACTGTGATTAAGAACTTGAGCGTAAACAATTTGAATACGTACTCTCTCTCTCTCTCTCTCTCTCTCTCTCTCTCTCTCTCTCTCTCTCTGGAAATGCTGTCCGTCCCAAGCCCGAGTCTTTTCTACCCTTCACACATCAATAACCCAGGACGGCGCTCGTCTGGTCTGGTCATGTCGGGTCGGGCTGGCATGGTGAGTCTTCATTCTTCCTACCACATCTACCACGTAATCCGATTATGAAAGGAAGTCGTGGGCATGCATAATGTAGCGACCCACCCTCTCCCAGTACGACCCACTTTCCCTCACTAAACACCGGCAATTTGGGTCTTACGGCAGGTGTATTAAAGTTGATACTACCGTTTTGAAGGTGCCATGACTCCCCTAGTGTGTTCCTTACGGGCTTGGGTTTACGGAAGAGGTCATAGCTAGGAGTAAAAGCAGGAAGGTTGCGTGGCTTATTGCGCAAACACCTCCCTCTGTTTAGTTTCCTGAGTAAGCTTCCTCTGTGTCTGTGTTATTGTATCCCTTTCTATCCCTTTATCCTTTTAGAGGGATATAATTCGCTGAGGGAACTTTTTTTTCAGGTCTTAAGCGGTGAAGGGAGTTGCGTTACAGCTTTTTCTTTCTCGGGTCTTCTCTTCACAAAGCTGTTATTAAGTTAAGAGAGTGTCGGCACAATGGAGAAGAGAAAACGTGTGTGTGTGTGTGTGTGTGTGTGTGTGTGTGTGTGTGTGTGTGTGTGTGTGTGTGTGTGTGTGTGTGTGTGTGTGTGTGTGTGTGTCCCTTTCTGTTTCTCTTTTATGTAACTGTTTATTTGTCTACTTATCTGATCATATATTTATCTCTGTATGTCTGTCTGTATCATTTTATCTTTTTTTCTATTTGTCTGCATTAGTTTAATTGTTCACCTACTTAATGTTACTGTCTGTCTGCAAGAGAATTAGGTTAAGTGGACACACACACACACACACACACACACACACACACACACACACACACACACACACACACACACACACACACACACACACACACACACACACACACACACACACCAATCACCATCTTTACCTATTTAGTCAATGCATTTCCACTTCAGTTCTGTCATCAGTTGTTTCACTCATTTCATCTCAGTTGCGCCATGCCAAGTCATCTGTTTCCTCATTTGTTTTCCCTCTCGTGTCTTTTCCTTTTGTTCTCTCTCCTTCCATCTTTCCAATCGTGTAGGTTCCAGACCAGAGAATGTAACGTTCGCCTTTTACTATCTGTTTTCTCTTTCTTTAGATTATTTAGTCACCTTTCATAAACAAACTTCCGTCCAATTTTTATCTGCAGTGTCAGGAATTTTTTTTAGATTGATTTTTCATCTCGCGTCGCTTCAGTTGGCGTAGTTGCCTTTGTCCTGTCGAGTGAGAGAGTGGCATACAATTCGTATCAACTTTTCTTGTTTTAAAAATGAAAATGAAGAAGATCGAGCAGAGAGAGAGAGAGAGAGAGAGAGAGAGAGAGAGAGAGAGAGAGAGAGAGAGAGAGAGATAAAGAAAAGCAAGAACACTGAAGCTTTAACAGTATTATAATGTAGCGTATCAAAGTCTCCTAAAGGTCAATATATTCTTTGTTTCCTTCATGTATCATTGTGACAGGCAGGTCGTGTTTTCGCTTTGCTGGCGTAGTATTCACTCCCAGAACTTTGACCGTGTTCTGATGTTATCCCCCGGCCTCTGCTCTCATTCTAGCGCCTCACTAGTATCTCTCTCTCCCCCAGCCACGTAATAGAGAAGTAATCAGTATTCCTAGCAGTTTCCGCACGTAATTCTCTTGGATATTACACCGCTCGGTACTTTTTTTGTGAACAGAAATGATGAGGGTTTGTTTTAGTTTAGTATGTATTTTGTTTTCCTTCCGGTATTTTCGCATTTTTAAGAGCTAGTCAAATAAGAGAATGGAAATAGATACGTGTATAAATGAATACTTACAAAGAAATTCCTATTTGAGTCGAGGCTTGATAAGATTTGATATGTGTGTGTGTGTGTGTGTGTGTGTGTGTGTGTGTGTGTGTGTGTGTGTGTGTGTGTGTGTGTGTGCGCTATAGTTCCGTGGAGACAGCACAAAAATCCACATATTTTTTTTATCATTGAAAATAAAACTCTTGACTTCCTCCACAATGTCTTATCTTTTTTTTTTTATGCAAAGCGAGTAAACATTTCGACTACCAAATCCCAGTCTTTTCAATTCATGGCTTATTGAAGTGTGACATCTGTGCTTTGTAGTGTGTGTGTGTGTGTGTGTGTGTGTGTGTGTGTGTGTGTGTGTGTGTGTGTGTGTAGTTGGTTTATTTATACTTTTCCTCGTCGTTTTATATTTACATTTGAATCTCATGTTTTGTTAAGTATGTGCGAGCTGGTCAGTCATATTTTCTTTATAGATTCCAGTATGTTTTGATTTTTATTTCTCTGAATGTTAAACTTTGCATATAAATATTGTTTTTATGACTTCATGGATCTGAACTTAAATCATACTTATATATATCTGTTAAATTATGCTTGAATTTCTGTGGTCAATATATACATCCAACTCGAAAATGTGTGTGTGTGTGTGTGTGTGTGTGTGTGTGTGTGTGTGTGTGTGTGTGTGTGTGTGTGTGTGTGTGTGTGTGTATTTCACTCGTATCCATTTTCCCATGAATATTATCAGCTAATTTAATATTCCTCTATTTATTTTATCTCCATTGTTATATTTACCTTTTCCTTCCATATAGTTGCTTCGTGTTTTTCGTTTACTTTTAGCAGAATTTTTCCTCTTAAGTCTGTTTTATCTCATCATATATTTAACCTCCTTCACTGGGACACATCTTTACCTTGAGATATGAGTGGGCTTAGGCGATTTTATTTACATTGGGAAGGGTCTATGGAGGTTAGAAGATTAATGGCCAGAGTCTTCACTATTTGAACCCCCAACATAAGTTTCTGAAGCTGTATAAAATCACCAAATAGTAACCAAAATGAATATGAAAACGTGCCATGCCACTGAAGGGTTTAATTTTCCTAGAACCTTAAAATTTCTACTAGTTTTTTTTTCGCCAATATTTCTCACTTCTATTTTAAGGAGAATCTTTTGTATTTCTCTCTTACCTTTCTACGTTATACTTTTTTTTTTTTTTCCCAAAGCGTATTGTCAGTTTAGGATGGATCGTGGGCTCCTTACCAGCTGACCGCCTTCCTTCCGTCCTCAAGTCCGCTTAGTTGCGCCGAGCTACCGTCAGGGCGTCACCTGCCATTGTGGTGACTTCGATACTTGCCACGCTGCACTCACCTTAACCCTTCCCCTTGACCAACCTTGATACGATGCTTTATGTGTGTGTGAGAGGGGAGTGTGTGAGAGAGGGGTGTATGTGTGTGTGTGTGTGTGTGTGTGTGTGTGTGTGTGTGGATTTGTCTTTCTCGGTTTTAATGTGTGTCTATTCTATTTCAGTTTCTCTCTCTCTCTCTCTCTCTCTCTCTCTCTCTCTCTCTCTCTCTCTCTCTCTCTCTCTCTCTCTCTCTCTCTCTCTCTCTCTCTCTCTCTCTCTCTCTCTCTCTCTCTCTCTCTCTCTCTCTCTCTCTCTCTCCTTTACATACACAACTCAGACGGAGAAAGTGAAGGGAAAAAACACACCCATTCCTCTTCCTTTTATTAAGTTAAGATATCGTCTGGAGTGTCCACCCTTCAGGAGATGTGTGGAGGCGGTCGTTAATAAATTGGTTAGGGAAGACTGTCAAGGAGGCTGTCGAGTGTGTCTCTTGTCCGTTCCCTTCACTCCTCTTTCTCTCCCTCACTTCACCTCACCTGTTCTCTGTCGACCCTCCCCGCCAACCAGCCCCTTTGAGCCCTCGAGTCTTTACCTGCCAGCCATTCTTCGTCCTTTTTCCCCCCTCACTGTTTTGTTTTTCTCGTCCTGTGTTTTAACTCTCTCGCACTTTCTCCCTCCTCTCTTTGTATGCCGCACACATGCTCGCTTCTTCCCTTCTCAAAACGGATCCGGATCTTTCACAAACAACAACATCCACTGGAAGGATACGACACACGTACTTTAGTAGCTGTTAGTTTCAGTGACAGCGAAGGGAGAGCGGTAACAAACTTAATACTTTCTGTCTCTCGTACGTGCGGCAAATTCTAATACTTTCTTGTTGGTTAGCTGCTTGAGTTGTCCCCGGGAGGTTGCTTGCCTTGCTCGGCCCCTTCTGAAACCTGAAGTAGATATGCCCCTCGTGCTTTAAAGTGCTTCCTGTGTCAGAGTTTTGCGTGTGTGTTTGTATGGAAGTACGTGTCTGTAGTTCTATGTCTTGTTTTCAGGTGTTTTTGGTGTATTGATACGAGTTAACTGATGGAACAATGTGAGTGTTCTTTAGTTCATGTCACTGTTAGAAGCTGTAGTATGGTGCTATTATTATGTGTGTGTGTGTGTGTGTGTGTGTGTGTGTGTGTGTGTGTGTGTGTGTGTGTGTGTGTGTGTGTGTGTGTGTGTGACGCTTGCTTACTACCTTGCTTGCTAACTTCGTAATCTTCTCATGATTTTTTCCCTATTCCTATCTTTTTTTCTCACCTGCTAACGTATGTCATTATCCCTTCATACATTACTCTTAGCGCGGCAGGTCTCTTGTTACCAGAGTGGAATGATTATCTATTACCAGCTTATCCGTTGTAACAGGCGTCGTAACTCAGGCCTGGGAATTGGACTTAAAACCGACTTATGTGTAGGGCAGCGAGGACGACGATGAAAGGAAAGCGGCGCCAGACAGGGGTGCGATGAAGGGCTGCGGACGTGTGGCGGTGATGGCTGTCAGATGTGAGTGAAGGAGGGGGGGTAAATTTACAACCCTGCGAACGATAAATGGTTTCGTCCATACCGCCACCTGCATATGGATGGTGTTCGTGACAGTGCTCCCAATCTCTCTATGCTTCCCCAGTCCTCGCCTTCTTCTTCTACTGCTTTCCGGGGGCTTACGTTTCTTTTTTTATGGTATTTAATGGTGTTTGTGCTTCAATAGTCGTGTTTTTGCTTCCCATAGTGACTCAAATGAAAAAAATCGATTCATGAATTAAATTGGAAAAGCTTCTACTACTACTACTACTACTACTACTACTACTACTACTACTACTACTACTACTACTACTACTACTACTACTACTTCTACTTCTACTTCTTCTGCTACTACTTCTTCTTCTTCTTCTTCTTCTTCTTCTTCTTCTTCTTCTTCTTCTTCTTCTTCTTCTTCTTCTTCTTCTTCTTCTTCTTCTTCTACTACTTCTACTTCTACTTCTACTTCTACTTTTACTCCTCCTCCTCCTCCTCCTCCTCCTCCTCCTCCTCCTCCTCCTCCTCCTCCTCCTCCTCCTCCTCCTCCTCCTCCTCCTCCTCCTCCTCCTCCTCCTCCTCCTCCTCCTCCTCCTCCTCCTCCTCCTCCTACTACTACTACTACTACTACTACTACTACTACTACTACTACTACTACTACTACAGAGAAACAAGATAAAGATCGCTGTAAAATAAGTAACTATTTTATTGCTTCCATTATGGATTGCAATAATCATACGACAGAAATTGTGTGTGTGTGTGTGTGTGTGTGTGTGTGTGTGTGTGTGTGTGTGTGTGTGTGTGTGTGTGTGTGTGTGTGTGTGTGTGTGAATGTAAATGCTCACAAGTTACTGTAGAAATCGGAAACGAATATTAACTGTAGCCTAAATTAACCAATAAATATTAACACGGCGGTGGTTGTGTTGAGGTTCCTGGTAATGGAAGTACTGAGCAGTTGCGGAAAGTCGAGAAGAGAGTTGTGTGTTGCCGCGGCGTAATCCTGAATGTTGTAATAAACTTAATGGACTTACATCATCGTCATCGTCGTAATAGGATGCATATACTGCAGTTGGGGCGCTGCCGGGCAAGGTTATCTGCTATGCCTCACCCTGTTGTAATCCTGGATGTTCGTTTACTTTGCCTTTATTACACTTCAAAATGTAAAAAGTTTCATGGAGGTGAGTTACACGTGGGTCTTAGCTTGTAGTGGTACAGTTGTGTTATATTTTTGATTGTTGTTTATATTTCTTCTTTGAATTGAAGGTGATTGAATATACAACTCGAGTCTTTGTTTTATTATTGTTTAATGTTTGGTAATATTAAGTAAGATGATTTCAACCCTTTCAATACAATGACACGATTCCATATTCATTTTACTTCCTATTTGATGATTATATGCAAGCTTCAGAAACTCATGTGGGGGATAAAAAGAAGATTATGGCCATTAATCTTCTTATCTTCACAGACCCTTCCTAATATCAATAAAATAGTCTTATTGAACACAAATCTCAAGGTAAAAATGTTTCCTAGTAATGAAGGAATTACGCATTGATTTAAAAACAAAAGCAATGAAAACTTACCTGTTTCATTATATATTCACTAAGAACGATGTGACTCAATCTATGTATGTAATAAGAGAAGAGCAGGTTTTGTTTTGAGAATGCCTCCCAATAACATTCCAACAGAAAAGTCGTTCAAATTTCACTTTTAACACCAAGAACAAAGTGAAGCTCCTTTGTATGGCCCGCGAATTCGTATCAGATATTGTGGTCAAGTAAAAACTCGCAGGAAACAAGGAAAACAAATTGTTGAAATATTCTACAAAAACCGACAGGGATTTGAAAGCTGCGTCAACAAATATGTGTTTTGTCTTTTGTGGATGCAACACGAAAGTCTCAGGAAACAACAGGAGCAGAAAAAAGGTCTTGGGAGTTTAAACGCGTGTTGGGCATTTCAGCCTTGGACAAACACTGATAAAACACGTACTAAGAATCAATAGAAAGCAAGCACGGAATATAACAGAACAAGGTAAAACAGTGGTGCTTGCCTGGGGAGAAAAGAAACGATAGAAATAGATTAACAAGCGATACGAAATAAGATAAGCCACTTAGTCAGATATTCACCACAATTCTACGTACATCCATGTTGTTTTACGTATTAAATCAAGCAGGACTTCTCTGGAGGTTTTCAAGTCAGTAACAAATGTATTTTTCTTTTGTTCCAGTCGCAAGTAAATAAAAAAATCAAGGTAACACCAGAGCGAGAGGCTGAATCTTTAACTAGGAGTGTTACTGCTGGAAACTCGCGAAGGGAGAGGAGAAAAGAAAAAGATATGGAGTAGTTAGATAATTTTTTTTTATCAACCTTGAGGGATAGATATACGAGACATGGGGCGAGAAAAAATCATAGCACAGTAAGATTTAAGTGAGAACCTGATTCTTTTGTTTTACTTACTAGACTTAAATTTTCACACTTTTCATTACAAGTAGATGTTTTTTTTTTTTTTTTAACAGTGAGGGATCAGCATAAGAGACACAGGGAGATGAAAACCACAGTAGGATTTAAGTGGGAACCTGAATTGTTTGTTTACCAGTGTCTAGACGTAAATTTTCACGCTTTCCATTACAAGTAGTTAGATAATGTTTTTTCTTCTTTTATCAACCGTGAGGGATAAATATACAAGACACGAAACGAGAAAAAAATCAAAGCACAGTAAGATTTAAGTGGTAACCTGATTCGTTTGTTTTACCAGTGTCTAGACTAAAATTTCCTCACTTTTCAATACGAGTTTTTCGTTTTATTTAATTCTCTGAGATATACGTAACAACTCACTCGTCTTATATTTTCCCAGGCATTACAAAACACTTCCTAGCAAAGCACCGACAACCATCTTTCCCTTGCTTTGTGCCCGTCAGTCCTGGAGCTCCCGTGCCTCTTCTATACCGCTGAGCACACAAGAGCCTCGCACCTCACCGCTACCTAACAGCCTCTGCATAACTCTTGGCTGATGCTCCTTGACATGGGGAAAAATTAAATTGATATATGAGGGAGAGAGAGAGAGAGAGAGAGAGAGAGAGAGAGAGAGAGAGAGAGAGAGAGAGAGAGAGGAAATGAAAGGAAGTCAATAGAGAAGAGGAGAGGAGAGGAAAGAGGAGAAGAGAAAGAGGGGAAGGGAAGGAAATGAAATGGAAGTCACGGGAAGGGAAACTAACAAATAAAATAGAGAGAGAGAGAGAGAGAGAGAGAGAGAGAGAGAGAGAGAGAGAGAGAGAGAGAGAGAGAGAGAGCAACTTGAGGCGGAAATGATAAAAAAGACTACTTTGTCTCTCATAGGATGTGTGATGAATGTTCCTTGAAAGTTATAACCTCCTCTTTCTCTTTTTACTCTCTCTCTCTCTCTCTCTCTCTCTCTCTCTCTCTCTCTCTCTCTCTCTCTCTCTCTCTCTCTCTCTCCCTTTGTTTCCGGTTTACAGGTTTCCAGGCAAGCGACTCTCCTTCATTCCCTTCTGATGTGTTATGTTGAGTATTCGTGCGCGGTTTTCATCATAATAATTCACGTTTTCTCCTTTAGTCTTGCTTTATCTTCTCTTTATAAGTAGATTTCTGATGCTAATGTTGCTGTTTTGACGTCTTTTCCTTTTTCTTTCGTTTTTTTTTTTTGCTTCTCATTCCTACGGTTTATTTTAATATTTTTCTTGATTTTTTTTTTCGTTGTCTTCCATTCATTTCCCCCTCCAGGCGGCGCATTGAGGAATATAGCCGCGGGGATGGTGGAATAAGATAGCAGGGTAGAAATGTTCGTCAAGGTGTGGCTGTGGGGCGTCCAGACAGTCTGTTTTGTTATGCATGACACGCCCTCTCTCTGCTCACACACACACACACACACACACACACACACACACACACACACACACACACACACACACACACACACACACACACACACACACACACACACACACACACACACACACACACACACACATTTAAGGAGGACGAGAGAAGGGTTTAAATGTCTGTTTTCTTTAGCCTTCAAAAGAATCGAGCCTCCTTTAAAGTACTTCCTGGTTATAAATGTTTGATCACAAGGAGGGTGCAACACTTGACTGAAGACGTATAGGGTGTTTTAAACCTTCTCCTCCTCCTCTTCTTCTTCCTTTTCCTCTTCTCCTTCCTCCTCTTCTTTCTTTTCTCTTCTTTCTATAATAATTTTCAACATTATATATTTTTTCCATGTTATTCTTGCTGTTGCTTCTCCTCCTCCTCTTCCTCCTCCTCCTCTTCCTCTTCCTCTTCTTCCTCCTCCTCCTCCTCGTCAGCTGGTCCCCTTTCATCTGTTCTTCTTTATATTCTTCTTCATCTTTTCTCTCTTCTTCTCCACCATCCTTTTGGTTTTCTTTGCTTCTTTGCCCTTGTTTTTTTTTCTTCTCTTCCCTTCCTCTCTCCTGTCATGTTCGTTCTTTTCCTCCGCCTTGTTTTTCTCCTTCTTCCTGCTTTTTATTTTATTTTTGATATTTCCTTTTCGTTCTCTTTCTTTTCTCCACTTCCTGCTGTTCTTTTTCCCTTCCAGTCTGTTTCTTTTACTTTTCTTCTTCTTGCTCCTCCTCCTCCGTGACTACCACCACTGCCACACACACACACACACACACACACACACACACACACACACACACACACACACACACACACACACACACACACACACACACACACACACACACACACACCTCCCCTGCACACCATTAAGGAAACATTATGCCACATCGGGTCCTAGAAATCGCATTCAGGACCCGTCACTGCACCGGCCCGTCAGTCTCAGTATAATGAAGGCGGGCAACCCATCGACACGTCCCGCAGCGGAGGGCGATTCACGGTGACAAATTATTTCGGCAAATATTCTAAAGTGGCCCCAAGTCACACACACGCAAACGCAGCGGTCGTGGGTTCTCGGTTAGATGGCGTCAGTGTGTGTGCGTAGTAATTAGCGAATGTTGGATAGCGATATAGCACTACGCTACACGCACGTCACACTACACTACACACACACACATACACAGACGGACAGACACACACGCAGAGGAGTAACTGGACAAATAGAGATAAGGAGACAAGACCACAGAGATTAGCTTTGGTTCTGTACAAAGCAGTTAGGTAACATTATAGGTACATGCACACCCACACATTACCGTGGTGTTTGTGTGCTTGCTGTTAATAAAGAACACAAAGGTTTATTTCAGGAAACACCACAGGGAATTCTAGATCTCTTTCGCAGCGCTTAAGATACGTCTATCCCTCCGGCTCACTCTTACGAAAGAAAATGGACAGAAAGCGGATCTTGAGAAGGATCTGGCCGTTCCTTGTATCTTCATTTTATGCAGTGGATTTGTCGCCACTCACGTATTTCATTATTTGGAAGTTTATTGGTATTACCGGGATGGATGCGAACGAAGCCGGTGATAATTTCCGCTCAGCAAGATTTAACAGCTTACAGTTATTAGTCGCAGGAAATTAAGTTCGATGTATCTGTAATGCATTTTATGTAAAACAAATTCTATCCTGCTGTGTTTCTCTCGCCTTGCTGGTGGAGACTTAAAAATGTGTATACTTTATTGCAATGGAAAGCTTTGCACGTAAAATGCTATTTTATATCTGAAATATTTTACTGTAGCGAAAGCATTTAATGTTACTGAGGAGTTTGGTACATCTTGAAGCTGATGCAATCGGAAGGGCTTACACTCAGAAATGCTTTGGTTTTATTGCACTGCCATACATAGAATACTGTTTTATGGAGTCTTCAATTGTAACGAGATCATTTAGTGTTAAGGAGGGCGGTACGCCTTGAAGCTGATGTGTTGGCCTCCCGCAGCTACTGATTAAAAAAGGGAAGAAAAAGCGACGTCCTGCCCTCCTGTATACCGAGAGCTCTTCGATTTGCGTCATTGTCACACATCGTAAGGTTACTAAGACCAGTACTGAGACGCTTTGCCCTTTCTTCAACGCCCACAGAGGTGATTAATCAAGTTCTCAAGACAGTCTTTCCGTATAATATGAAAATATTGTATGTCAATAGAACTATAAAAAAAAAACCACCCTTGAAAACCGGGACCATTTCAAGTAGAGCCTTTTGAAATAGTGATGGTACGGCGCAGAAGTGTTTTAGAATATGGTCTGTAAATGTGACAGAATAATTTATACAGCTTCGAGCAGGACCTGTGAGAAGACAGGCGATGGTTTCAGACATTCAGCTGGAATATAGACGGACGTTTTCATTATATATCTTCCCTAGAGAGTAGAAGAAAATGTATAGCAGTTCTAATTGAGGCTGTTTCTTTACCCCTTTACCCATACATGTATCGCCTCTTCATCCAACTGTTTCTTATATTCGTCTCCTTATCGGTAAAGCTTTGCCGGGCTGTCAGTCAAAACATTGCCATCTGTCAGCAAATGAAGAGTATTGTGTTTTCTATTCTAAATCGTGCAGTGAAGGGAAGCACGTCAAAATCCCAACATGCAATAAATAAAGAGATCATAAACCACGGCAACATTCATACAAGCTAATGCGATCAAGCAAATAATACAAATCAGGGAGACATAAGAGTTATTGCCAGTAATGTTTGGTCTCCTGATGAAACAACCGTGTGCCGAACTACATTTCCGAAATTAATCATGTTTATGGTACTATAATTTAAATTTCTGGAATGGACAGACAGCTAACATCAAATATATTATTAATGCTGGTGTTTAAATAGTGTTCTAGGGCATTAACCTGTAGTGTTGTCATAAAATTGCATGATTACAACGATGATGATGATAATGATGATGATGAGGACGATGATGATGGTGATGATGATAATATCTTTTATACTGTTAACCTCTTCAGTACTGAGACACATTTTATCCTTGAGATTCGTGTACGATTAGCTCATTTTTATGACATTAGGAAGTGTCTATGGAGGCCAGAAGATAAATGGCCACAGTCTTCACTATTTTAATCCCCCACATGAGTTTCTGAAGATGTGTAAAATGACCAAATAGTAAGCAAAGTGAATATATAAACTCGTCATGGTACTCAATGGGTTAAGGTGATGGTGATTGTGGTAAAAGTAATGATGAGGGAATCGGAATCATTAATAGAATAAGGAGAGTTTGCAAGGCTAGACAGGTTCATGGACAGTGATGAAAGGTACGGTACGAATATTTTGACACAGACCGCCACGTTTTGGACGAGTGGGCGTCTTGTTATCTGCCTTGTTGTGTTTTGTTGTTGTTGTGGTTTTGGTAATTGTTGCTTCTGTTTTTTCACTTTTCTTTTTTTTTTTTTTTTCTTCTTTTTTTTTTTTTTGTTGTTGTTGTTGTTGTTGTTGCTGTTCTTTTTTTATTTCTTCTTCTTCTTCTTCTTCTTCTTCTTCTTCTTCTTCTTCTTCTTCTTCTTCTTCTTCTTCTTCTTCGTTTTCGTCTTCTTTGTCATCGTCGTCGTCTTCGTTTTCTTTTCTTCTTCTTCTTCTTCTTCTTCTTCTTCTTCTTCTTCTTCTTCTTCTTCTTCTTCTTCTTCTTCTTCTTCTTCTTCTTCTTCTTCTTCTTCTTCTTCTTCTTCTTCTTCTTCTTCTTCTCTCCTCCTCCTCCTCCTCCTCCTCCTCCTCCTCCTCCTCCTCCTCCTCCTCCTCCTCCTCCTCCTAGAAGTAGTTACCAAACAGCCTCGAAAGGACCAACAGGTCTGTTGCTGTTTGGCTTTCCTTTGTATTCCTTTGTATTCTTCTTCATCTTCGTCATCATCATCATCCTCATTTTCATCTTCACCTTTTTCATCATCATCATCATCATCTTCTGGTAATGTTAGTAGTGGTGGTGGTGGTGGTAAAATCCTTTCATTCCTAGAGGTATTCTGTCAGCGTCTCAGAATCAAGAACCTTCCAATGTCGACACCAGCGCACCAAATACTGCAGCCAGCTTGCCAGTAATGCCTCCTGGTGTAGTCAGTGTCAGGCAGCCTATATTTCAAAAGCCCTTGTCATCTTGGTAGGTACGTAAGCTTTTTATCACCAATTTATCATCATCATCACCGTATTACCAGTCTCACTACTCGTGTCACCCGTGTTAATATGAAAATGAAAGGATGAAGAAAATGGTGCACTGGAGGAGCTGGAGGAGAAAGAGAAGGAGGAGGAGAAAAAGATGATGATAAGAAGGAAGGCAAGGAGAAAGAGGAGAAGGAAGAATAAGAGAAAAGAGAAATTGAACAAGAATATTCTCTAAATATATATAGTACCACCACCACCACCACCACCACCACCACCACCACCACCACCACCACCACCACCACCACCACCACCACCACCTCTTCCTTCACACAAAACTACATTCATCTACACTCAGAATTTAAAACTGAAAAAAAAGAAAAGAAAATGTGACTCCTATACTATTTTTGGAGTTCCCCTTCTAACAACATCAATTTGTTTTGGGGACTAGTATCTCAGAGAGCCCTTTTTTTCATCGCAGGACACACACACACACACACACACACACACACACACACACACACACACACACACACACACACACACACACACACACACACACACACACACACACTCCTCTCAGTACCACCACGTAAGAACTCTGGCAATGTGTGTGGGAGGGTCTAGGGTGTTTGTGGGGGGTTTAGGTGGGGATCAGTCGCACCACTCACCGTCTTACCCTATTGTGGAAGTCTCGCGCCTCTCAAGTTCAAGTGAATCAGCGGCGATCGACTGAAGGGAAGTAAAAAGGGATATAATAGCATGGACTTGTGGGCCACCAATCACTGGATACGCTTTCCCCGTCGCCCGTCACGCTAAGAGGAGAGAGAGAGAGAGAGAGAGAGAGAGAGAGAGAGAGAGAGAGAGAGAGAGAGAGAGAGAGAGAGAGGTTTGAAAGGTTTAACATCGGTGACCCCAATCGAGGTATGGGAGTAAATTGAGTTATCTTTCTGTAACATAAACTCCAGAAGCAAAAAATGAAAAAGAACTAACACTGACACCTTCCTCCCTCCATGAATCAGTACATTATTTTCTTTATCAATTTCGCTACGGACGTTATTGGTTGTATATAAATCATCTACTTTCACGGTATTAACATTGGTTTGGCAACGATATCGATTCCTAATACAATCAGAAGATAAGTGAATAAGAAATAGATGTGTGTGTGTGTGTGTGTGTGTGTGTGTGTGTGTGTGTGTGTGTGTGAGAGAGAGAGAGAGAGAGAGAGAGAGAGAGAGAGAGAGAGAGAGAGAGAGAGAGAGAGAGAGAACGTAATAGTGTCGCAATAATAAGGTGAAATGCCTCTGAACATTAAAATAATAGACTATGATGGTGTTGGTGGTGTTGGTGGTGTTGGTGACGGTGGCCACGTGGGAGACTCGTGCCTCACCCTATTCTAACCTCCCTTGACTTCCCTAAGCTTGTTGATCCCCTGAGGAAATACTTGAAGTTACACCTTATCACCTCCACACCCTTTTCTCCTATTGTATTTACGTCCTATGCCCTTCAGGAGTCACTTTCTACCTGGACTACACAAAGATATACATACGTGATGCTTAACCTCTTCAGTACCATGACACGCGTCCACATTCATTCATTTAGTGATTTTATACAACTTCAAAAACTCATGTGAGGTATTGAAATAGTGAAGACTCTCGCTATTAATCTTCTAACCTCCATAGACCTTTCTAGTGTCAAAAAATGGTCTAATCGTACACAAATCTCAAGATAAAAAATGTGTCTCAGTTTCTATATTAATTCTGCTTACTATATGATGATTTTATACAGCTTCAGAAACTTATGTGGGGGATTGAAATAGTGAAGACTGGCCATTAATCTTCTGACCTCCATAAACCCTTCCTAGTGTCAATGCAAGGGTCTAATCGTACACTAATCTCAAAGCAAACATGTGTCCCAGTTTCCATATTCATTCTGCTTTCTATTTGGTGATATTATACAGCTTCAGAAACTTATGTAGGAGATTAAAATAGTGAAGACTGTGGTCATTAAACTTCTGACCTCCATAGAGCCTTCCTTATGTCAATAAAATGGTCTGATCCTACTCAAATCTCAAGGTAAAAATGTGTCCCAGTTTCCATATTCATTCTGCTTGCTATTTGGTGATATTATACAGCTTCAGAAACTCCTGTAGAGAATTAAAATAGTGAAGACTCTGGCCATTAATCTTCTGATCTCCATAGACCCTTCCTAGTGTCAAAAAAAAAAAAAAAAATAGTCTAATCGCACACAAATCTTAAGGTAAAAATGTATCCCAGTATTGAAAGGGTTAATTGAATTCCTGATCCGAGAGAGACATAATAATCCATGAATTCATCTCAAAAGGATCTCGCATTGAGTCGCAAAACCAAACCAAGAGAACCCTTTGACTTTATTGTTTGATTTTGTGTTCTCCGCATCGTCTCTCACCTCGTGGTATATACAGAGTGATTCACGGGCCGTCTCTCGAGGCTCAGGTAAGATTTGTGTGGCTGGTGCCTTTATTGCCTACACTCTTTGAAATGAGATATGGAAATGAAGTGCTCTTTTGAGGGTGATGATAGTGCATTCGTGTGTGCTATCCTCTATTTTTTTTTTTTATCTTTCTTTCCTTTCCTTTTTCGTTTCTTTTTTCTTTAACTAGTCATTCTTTTATTTTTCTCTTTATTTATCACACGATTAATTGCTATGCCTTCAAGATTTCTGATATCCTTTCCTTCTTTCTTTCTTTTCTTTCTTTCTTTCTTTCTATTTTTTTTTTTTTCCTTAGGGAGTTCTAGGGGTTCTCAGGCGCACGAGTTCGAATCATGGACACAGTTCGAAGTTAACCCTTCAGTACTTGAACACATTTTAACTTGAGATTTGGGTGTGATTAGACCATTTTATTGACATAAGGAAAGCTCTGTGGAGATCAGAAGATTAATGGCTACAGTCTTCACTGTTTTAATCCTCCACGTAAGTTTCTGAATCTGTATAAAATCACCAAAATAAATATGGAAACGCGTCATGGTACTGAAGGGTTAAAAAGAAATCCACTTGGTCTAACGCTTCTCAAATGTCAAAACCAAATTCCTTGCTAGGGAAATTAGGAAAACTGAACGTAAAGGTGCTCTTCTCTAAGGAACGTGTATAATGTAGGTCCATATTGGCAAAACAAATGATCTATCGGTATTGGCCGTTTTTAGGTGATGTCCTAGTTGTTGTTGTTGTTGTTGTTGTTGTTGTTGTTGTTGTTGTTGTTGTTGTTGTTGTTTTAACCCTTTTAATACTGGGAGACCTTTTTAACTTGAGATTTGGGTGTGATTTTATTGTCATTAGGAAGTGTGTATGGAGATCAGAAGATTATTGGCCATAGTCTTCACTATTTCAATCCTCCCCACGTAGATTTCTGAATCTGTATAAAAACCACCAAATACTAAGAAGAGTGAATATAGAAACACGCCATGGCACTGAAAGGGTTAAGCTTTTATCAGGCATGTATTGTTGTTTATTTTTGTAACTCAGTATGTTTTTTTTTTTTACCTTAGTATCTGTTTATTTATTCATTTTTCCATTGATCTATGTATAGTGTTCTGTGTGTCGCTTTGTTTCAACGTGTGTGCTCGGCTTTGATATTCCATGTGGAGTATTTATGACTGGCAAGCATCGTTACGCATTGAAGTATCCGAGTATGGTGGGTTTTTTTTTTTTTTCATCAGTATCTCCTTCATTTGTGGTAATTTTTAAGGCGATTCATACACAGGTAAAACAAACTTAATAGGCTTATGCTCCTATTGTTAATTATTTTCATGTCTGGTGCAGCAACAGATTATGAATGCAAGTTAAAACCAAGTCATTACCCGTAGGAAAGAAAATTAAAATGAAGAATACAGGTTTCATTGTTTTATTTCTTACTGAGCGAGGATATTTTCTTTCTGCATTAACAGGTCAATTCTGTGTTGCTCTTTTCTTCAATACACGCTACGTTGTTAAAGTATTGCACCTCTTCTTGCTCTCTTTAACCTTTTTTTTATCTGATTCTTGAGAAATGATGTGTATAGAGGAAGAATCTTTTGCTCTATACACCCATATTATGAAACACTTCTGCGCTGCACCTTCACTATTTTCAGAGGGCTCTAGTTGAAGTACCACGAAATTTTAAGGGTGTGTCTGTAATTCTAGTGACATGCTAACAATTTTTCTGCATTTATGAACAGGACAAATACTCTTTATAACTCGGCTAATCATCTCTTTTGGTTTTTGAAAATGGTAGCGCATAATGATGGCTGTTCAATGCCTCATATAATATCAATATATTTATTTAATTTATTTTTTTCGATGTTTCCTTTCGCCATGTTCCTTCTCTCCCATTTCCCAGTGAAGTGAGTCTCTTTTCTATTAAATCATTCAGAATCATTAAATTAAAAATGCTTTGTTAATCTAGCGGGCACTGAGTAATCTACCGTCCAGGACACAAGTGGTCGCTCTGCTTCGCTCTACAAGTAACGGGGAACCAATCTATAGTTTGTGTACTCTAAAGTGGCTCCTGGGTCTCAGTTTGAATGGTGTCCCAGGGAATGCATGATTATCAGATCTTGAGGAAAACCATGAGCTATCCTTGTGATAAGTGCGTGATCAACAGAAAAGTATTATTCACATCAAATCAATTACGTTATCAGTAAACTACAATAGGTTTTAAATCCAGGAGCCATTTTACAGTAGATAGACTATAGTTATGGACTTATTCATCCACGCCCAAAGACTTCCAATAGAACACCAAAACAGAGAGAGTTCTTCCAAGTTTCTATAATATTTTGTAGACGAAAGGAATTAGTATATTTTCTCATCCAACCCTTTTGCTCTCCCTCCCGCCCTCTCCCTCTGTACTCCTCGTGGCCATGTTCAGCAAATCCAAACAAGACCTGGTGTTGTGTAAGACTAAAACTTTGTAATACTTTTCTACTTCACATTTTTTACAAGCCACACGAGTCTTATTATATTTACGATCAATCCTCCCTAAATAAACGACTTCATTCCCTACGCAAATGATGTCCCTTGTATTTTCGAGTTGCACAAATGCGTCGAGTGGAAATGAATGGAAAGAAAAAAAAAAAATAGGGAAAAAAAGGGAAAAAAAAGGTTCTCTTTACAAAATCTGCTCCATCTCATGATCGCTTTCAAATAATTCCTCAGTGAGTGGTTTGAGCGTGTCCTGTTTATTTATGTCTTTTCAGGGGGCTCTATTTAAAGGGTATGGAATCTCTCTCTCTCTCTCTCTCTCTCTCTCTCTCTCTCTCTCTCTCTCTCTCTCTCTCTCTCTCTCTCTCTCTCTCTCTCTCTCTCTCGTTTGTCTGTGCCGTTAATAAATATTCTTTCCTGCATTGTTTTCTCGTCTAATTGTTCCAGGAAATTAATTCAAATGAGTCACCCTTCGTGCTCACCTTGTAATTTTGGTCCAGTGATTTACATTTATTCCATCCCGAGTGTGTTGTGCGCCTAGATACTTATTTAGACTTTCAGTGATTGGTCGCACACACACAGGGAGAGAGAGAGAGAGAGAGAGAGAGAGAGAGAGAGAGAGAGAGAGAGAGAGAGAGAGATGTATGTATGTAAGAATTGAAAGAGCTGGGAAATTTTCAAAGGTTCATGTGTGTGTGTGTGTGTGTGTGTGTGTGTGTGTGTGTGTGTGTGTGTGTGTGTGTGTGTCTATAACTCACAAGTATTGACAGGTAATGAGAGAATGGAATACCTGTCTGTCAGTGTATAAATATTTTCACTAACATTACCTCCTGATCATAAATGGTAATGCTTCTCCCAATATCAACTCGTTATTAGAGTGTGTCTTTTGTAACATAAATTAACTCTCCGTATATAGATGCTGCAGTTAGCCTTCATAAGTGACGTTAAATGAGCAGTTGTTACCTATTTGCTAAACATTATAGAGAATTAAAAGGTATGTGGGTAATATTTGGGATTTATGACGTTACGTACTGAGAAAGCTGAAATATAGAACAAAAAAAGAAAAAAAAGAAGAGAAGAAATAAAAAAAAATTTCATGAGTGCTTGACGGTCTGGGAATCGAGATACTTTTAGCTTGAAAGAAAAAAATCACAAGACCAAAGTTTTCCGTTCTCCCCGCCGCTGTGTATTAGGAAATCTAGGAAGCATAGGCTATACGAGAACTAAAAAAAAGGGAAGCAATAAGAAACACATGGTTGCTTGACGCTCTGGGAATCGAGATACTTGTAGCTTGAAAGAAGAAAATCACAAGACTTAGTTGTCAGTACTCTCCGCCACTGTGTATTGGGAAATCTAGGAAGCGTGTTCGGGAAGGTCGACAAAATGGACAGTAGGGTCACAGAATATAACAAAGAATAAGTGATAGACTGAGGGGAGCCCGCAGCACCTGAGGGACCACAGGGATTGACTACCCTTAACAAGATTCAGCAGTACCAAGGCCACCAAGTCTCAGAGGTTGTCACAGTGAAGGGGCTGGACTCTGCATCTCTCTGACGAGCTTCCATCCGTCTCTCCTTTTTGCCTCTGTGTTCCAGGTTATGTGAAATTTCGAGTCTAAATGAAGGATCGAGTGCTCTTTGTATTGAGTAATGGTATCTCAAGCCTCTTCAATACTAGGAAGCATTTTTTACCAAGAGTTTTGTAATTGATTAGATGATTTTATTTACACTAGGAACGGTCTGTGGAGGTTAGAAGATTAATGGCTACTGTCTTCATTTTAATCCCCCACACAAGTTTCTGAAGCTGTACAAAATCACCATCAGGAGAATAAGTATGAAAACGTGTCATGGTACTGGAAAAGTTAAGAGCTTCCATCCCACTCTCTTTTTTGCCTCTTTTTTGCAGGTCATGTGAATCTAAATAAAGGATCGAGTGTTTTTTTGTACTGAGTAATTTTATGTTTAACCTCTTCAATACTGGGATACATTTTTACCATGATTTTTATGTGTGATTTGATGGTTTTATTGACATTAGGAAGGGTCTATGGAGGTCAGAAGACTAATATCCCAAGTCTTCACTATTTTAATTCCCCCACGTAAGTTTTTGAAGCAGTATAAAATTGTTAAATAGTAACCAGAATGAATATGAAAACGCGTCCTGGTACTGAAGGGGTTAATAAGTAAGGTGTAATATTGATAGGAGTGAATGATGTACTGTTGGATAATATACGTGTTTAGCCTCTACAGTGTAACCATGCTATTAGGTGTACATGTCTCGTAACTCAGAGAGAGAGAGAGAGAGAGAGAGAGAGAGAGAGAGAGAGAGAGAGAGAGAGAGAGAGAGAGAGAGAGAGAGAGTGTGTGTGTGTGTGTGTGTGTGTGTGTGTGTGTGTGTCTTAGAAACCATTCAATCTCAGGTCCCTTTTCCATAATTGTAAAATAATCACAGTGTTTTCATATTTTTCATCTATATACAAGGATATGTGTGTGTGTGTGTGTGTGTGTGTGTGTGTGTGTGTGTGTGTGTGTGTGTGTGTGTGTGTGTGTGTGTGTGTGTGTGTGTGTGTGTGTTCTTCACTCACTACTTATTCGTGATGACACTTCCATTACATGTACCGCAGTGCCTCGTATTGTTCAATAAACGCAAATACAAGGTCGACACGCAACATTGAACAGTAGAACACTGCTGCCTTGCTTACTGCTGCTTCCACCACCACCACCACCACCACCACCACCACCAAACAACAGCTACAACACTTACATATGACTTTGTTGCAGTTCTCGTGTTGAAATCGTGTGTGAAAGGAAAAGTGGACAGTCGTTTGTGTCAGATTGATAGAAGTGAATGCATTGTTTTTCTATTCTTTGCTAACGTCACTGTCGGATGAAGAGCTGCAATAAAGTTGAGTCTCCTTCGCCACGGTCATAATTGCGAGGAGCTGTTGTGCGAATGTGTAATTTCAGACACATAATCAGCGGAATAGAGTAAAGGTGTACATGTTCTTCCGCCTCCGAAGTGTCAGTCAGGTGGGAGTTAGGTCAGTAATCAAGTTAATCTGGGTAATTAACATTTTAATGGCTTTGGAAAATCATTGAGGTAAATTTGCTTCATAATCACTCGTGCATTTAATCCCTTGAGTGCCAGGGCGCGTTTTCATATTCATTCTGCCTTCTATTTGGTGATTTTATACAGCTTCAGAAACTCAAGGGGAGGATTAGAATAGTGAAAACTGTGGCCATTAATCTTCTGACCTCCATAGACCCTTCCTAATGCCAATAAAATCGTTTAATCACACCCAAATCTCAAGGTAGAAATGCGCCCCACTACAGAAGGGATTAACAAGAACACTACACCTGTGATTCAGTGATTCATATCTGATCAACATTGCAGGTTCAACGCTTCAAATTTTCATGTCTTTATATTGAAATCATGGAAATACTCTTTCAAATCCCAGCATTGCATTATGAATTGATGCGTTCATTTCGTTTTCATTTTTCGATCAATGTGTCGGACTGTGACCTGTGTCGGTTATTCATAAGTTGAAAAGTTCATCTAGGGTGTGGAATGAAATATTACCACATACATATGTAGAGTTCATGCATAACGTACACCCAGCAGGAGCGATATCTTTCTTTTGAATCTAACGTGATAATACATAAATCCCATCAGCTGTCAGTTTCATTTTCACTCACCGACTTTGAAGTACCTTGATGATCTACGGAATGCTTTCAGTATTGTATATGTTCGTTTGTGAAACATGTATTATAACTTGCAAAAAACCGACTTACTTTAATCTCACAAACACCGTTAAATTGATATATGAACACACCGCTATCATAACACACATACGATACGAAAGTCCTGTCATGGCGTAATGGAGGTTGGAATCAGTGAGCAGTAGTGGTTGGCATCGCTGAAAGCACTATGGTATGGATGAGACAGCAGCCAACCAACCAACCAAGCCAAGCCAAGGAGATGCTGTAAGTCTGCGGGACAGCGAGAACCGCAGACTCAGCGAGAGGGAACTAGTAAGAAATCCTGCCTCGATTGTTATTGCCATTCACATACACCTCGCTTTGAGCAAATTTCCTCAGCGCCTTTCCCTGAGTCAGTGCTGGTGTTATTTTACTGATACAGTTATCCAATCCTCGAAGTCGAAGGGCGGTGGTGGATGGCTCGGAAAAAAAAAAAAAAGGAAGCATGCATTGTTATTGGAACGCTTTTCTGCCGCTGTGCCAAGAAAGTTCCACATCTTTATCGCACGTTCTGTATGCTGTAAATGAATACTGGTAAGCTATCATCAGTAAATCTCTCTCTCTCTCTCTCTCTCTCTCTCTCTCTCTCTCTCTCTCTCTCTCTCTCTCTCTCTCTCTCTCTCTCTCTCTCTCTCTCTCTCTCTCTCTCTCTCTCTCTCTCTCTCTCTCTCTCTCTGTCTGTCTATCTATCTATCTATCTCTCTCTCTCTCTGTCTCTCTCTCTCTCTCTCTCTCTCTCTCTCTCTCTCTCTCTCTCTCTCTCTCTCTCTCTCTCTCTCTCTCTCTCTCTCTCTCTCTCTCTCTCTCTCTCTCTCTCTCTCTCTCTCTCTCTCTCTCTCTCTCTCTCTCTCTCTCTCTCTCTCTCTCTCTCTCTCTCTCTCTCTCTCTCTCTCTCTCTCTCTCTCTCTCTCTGTTAACGTTCTCTCTCACTGAATTTCACTTCTTAAGTTCGTCGCACAATTCATCAGACAAAGCTCTGTATTTAAACATTCAGGGAACATGCAACGATATTTTAATGCGAAAAATTAGCATGACATGTGCCTCGCCACTGCCAGGATATCCTCTGACAGTTTTGTCTCGGCAGGATTTCGTTTTGAAACAATGCACATGTTTTCTGTTATGCTTCGTGTAGCCTTTCCGTAATTTGCAGCGGGAATTATTAAGAAGATAGGGTATGTGTATTTCAGAGGTACATTAGCGCCCACTATAATTCCCTCTTCCTCGATCACAACCGCACCATTGGAAAACCGAAGTGAAGGCCAGTCAGTTCTGGACATTCGCTTTAGAAACCACTCTCTTTGAATGTCCTTTACTGACTGACCATGATTGTGTCTTCCAAGGGGGTTCGGTGTGGTTATAGAAGGCGTGATTGAATAGTATTTGTGTATGATGAGGATTTGTGGCGTTCTGTAAGTTTTAAGTGATTGGAGGTGTTAGAAAAGATGATTGGAGATTGAAAGGAGTTGTTAACCCCCTCAATACTCTGACACATTTTTACCTTGAGATTTGTGTATAATTAGATCATTTTATTGACATTAGGAAGTGTCTATGAAGGTCAGAAGATTAATGGCGTGTGTCTTTACTATTTTAATCACCCACATACGTTTCTTAAGCTGTATGAAATCACCAGATAGTAGGCATAATGAATATGAAAACGCGTCCTGGTACTGAAGGGGCTATGGGTTAGAAAGTTAAATTTAAAGGATTGGAATGCGAAGAAGGAAGGTTGATTGAAAATAAACGAGAAATTAATGTAAGAAGTCGAGAATGATATGCAGATTGGCGTACGGTGCAGCGGTCAAAAGCCATGGCGGGGGAGGTTAAGAATGTCAGAATGTGTGTCACTCTTGGTTCATCATGGCACAGCAGGCGTCATATTAAACTGGCCGGCGATCACTGGCAGCTGCGGAATTAATGGCATTGCTCATTACTGCGCCATTCACGAGCATGGGATTTCTTGTAATTCCCGTTGATGCCCCACACACACACACACACACACACACACACACACACACACACACACACACACACACACATTATGTACAGATCTATGAATTCCAGTTCCACTTTCCCGCATCCATTATTTCAAAGTGTATAATTTCAGTTTAAGCGATGCAGCATGAATGAAATTATATGCATTATTAATAGTATAGTTTTTATTATTATTATTATTGTTATTATTATTATTATTATTATTGTTATTATTATTGTTATTATTTTTATTATTGTTATTATTATTATTGTATTGTTTTTTGCGTTGTTATTTTCATTGTTGATGCCATGTTTGTCATTATTCTTATTAACATCGCACGCATATACTGGCTCTCTCTCTCTCTCTCTCTCTCTCTCTCTCTCTCTCTCTCTCTCTCTCTCTCTCTCTCTCTCTCTCTCTCTCTCTCTCTCTCTCTCTCTCTCTCTCTCTCTCTCTCTCTCTCTCTCTCTCTCTCTCTCTCTCTCTCTCTCTCTCTCTCTCTCTCTCTCTCTCTCTCTCTCTCTCTGCAGGAAGGAGTAGGAAGAAAAACACCGACAGAGAAAAGTCACCACACAATATGTGGAAGCTGCTTGCTCTAATAAGTAATTGATATACGTTGTTGTCAGCACAAAACACGGAATATACATTGAAAATCTCACAATTATGAATTATCATTAGCATCATTTTTAAACAGCATTTTTTTCGCCCTGGATATGTGGATCATTAAATTTAAAACGCAGACAATAGGTATCATTCAGGCCTCGTATTTGCTTAGTTTTTTTTATTCAGTATTGCTGGAAATTTAATGAGACGTATTTTGCTCGTTCTTGCTCTACTTTTTTTCCTTTTTTTTTCCTCTTTTCCGCTTGGTTCATCTTGTTTTCCTCCGTGACGGCGTTGTTCTGGCAGCGGCGAAGGAAAAACAGTGATAGTGATGGTGGTGCTTGTGGTGATGGTGGTGATGGTGGTGGTAGTGGTGTAGTTTTGTTTATATCGATTCATTACTTTTTATTTATGCAAGAGAGGAAGACTGGCCAGGGGCAACAAAAATATATAAAAAAAGGCCCACTCAGTTGCCAGTCTCCTTATAATAAAGCCGATAGAATTAGCCAAAGGTTAGCGGTAAATGTCTTGAAACCTCTCTCTTGAATGAAGTCAAGTGATAGGAAGTTCGAAATACAGACACAGGTAGGGAGTTCCAGAGTTTACTAGAGAAAGGTATGAAAGGATGCGTTTTCTAGTGTTCTTATGTGTTGATGTTGTTCTTAGTGGCTTTCTTCCCACTAACACACGCCTAATATCTTACATCAGTATTGAATGTACTCATTTATATTTAATACACTTATAGATTTCTGGAAACTATCGAATTTTATAAACCGAGAGTCAAAAATTCTTCATCCATCGTCCAAAATCTAATCTATTTTTATTACTGTCCTTCTGCAAAATATATAAACACGGCAGGATAAGCAAAGAATATATTAATAAGGCAAAGTATTTCAAGACCGATATAGATTCGATATTCATCAGTTCATGTACTAGTGGAGAACATTACCACCGATTCAGAGCCAGAGACACTACACCACACAATAACTGTTACTGAACTTAACACAAAATTGGAAAACCGCGTACCTTTCTCCTCTCATGGGGACCCGACACCTTTACGAGACTTCCCTTTAAACTGTGTCCCATTCTTCCTGCGGATTTAACTTTGACTGATTACCAAGTATTACAAAGTTAATCTGTTAAATAATACAAGTATTTCGGGGCCGCAATGTGAACATCATTCATGCAGCACAGAGGGAAACAAACAAAGGGTCTGCGTTGAGCGGGTCTGCACTCAATCCTCTGCCAACCCTTTCATATACATTTCAACATAAATAAATTGTTCATTGCGGGTGTGGGAATCTTTCTCCTCTGTGTGCAATTCAATGTATTTCTAAATTCAAATAACAAAAGTTGATGAAAAAAAAGAATGAGTCCTCAGCTTGTTAATCAAATCTCTTTCTGTAGTTATGTACTATTTTTGTTATTATTATTATTATTATTATTATTATTGGCATTATTGTTGTTGTTGTTGTTGTTGTTGTTGTTGTGTTGTCGCTGTTTCTATTTTTTTGTTATTACTACAACTACTATTATTGTTATCGATGTTACTGTAGTTGTTTCTGTTACAACTGTTTCTGCTGCAATTATCAGTTATTTTCCCCCCTTCCAAAAAAAAAAAAAAAACTAAGTCGATTGAGTTCCACACGCGCCATAACATTCCGCCGTGCAGGAGCTCGTCACAGTCAGGTGGAGAGGCAGACTATAGCGAAGTGTGCCGAGACTTACCAGATTCTAAGCGAGTGTCCTTCCGGCTCGATGCACCGGGATGTCTCAAACAAGGCCTCATTCCTGGGATACTTTGCCCTGCCGCTGGCTCTCATTACAGAAGCGCAAGGAGTCTTCACTTCCTGTGGCATTTTTGGAGTGATTCTGTCAGACGCAGCGTTTCAATTAATTTAAGTTTCATTCACCGCCCTACTACTAATTGCATTCTTCTATATCCAGTTATTTTATTCACTGGTACATGTTGGCGGCGTGACGTGTGACGCAATGGAGGTCAGGATGGGGATAGGGAGGAGATGAAGGCTATCCTGTGTGTGTGTTTCACTGTATGATCTGCTGCAGTCTCTGACGAGACAGCCAGACGTTACCCTACGGAACGAGCTCAGAGCTCATTATTTCCGATCTTCGGATAGGCCTGAGACTAGGCACACACCACACCGGGACAACAAGGTCACAACTCCTCGATTTACATCCCGTACCTACTCACTGCTAGGTGAACAGGGACTACACGTGAAAGAAGACACACCCAAATATCTCCACCCGGCCGGGGAATCGAACCCCGGTCCTCTGGCTTGTGAAGCCAGCGCTCTAACCACTGAGCTACCGGGCCGTGTGTGTGTGTGTGTGTGTGTGTGTGGGAAGGGTGAGTAAGTATAATATTACGTTAGAATATGAAAACTATAAAATTTGTGTCATCCAGTCTGGTCTTTCGTCTCAAGTCAGGAAAGTACATGAACAGATTCTCAAGGTATTCATTCACTGACAAGATGAAAATAAGAGAATAGTGTCTATATCAAAAGAGAACACACGTGCTGGACATTTGGAATTTCGCAGGAATGACCTAAAACTTCCACCAGTAATCAGTGCAAAGAAGCAGCGCGTTGAAAAAAAAAAAAAGAAGAGAATGAATAATACCATCCATCGTGACCAGGTGTAAAGGAGAGAGGTAGAAAGGTTACCGTATTTGTCATCGTCATCTCTAATAACCTCGATCAATCCTCTGTGGGACGTATTTCTCTCTAAGATTTATGTCCAGCTACTCGTCTCCGTGTTACTCGTGTGTTCCATTCCAGCGAGGTCAGTAATCATGTACGGCCAACTCAAGTGTGAGGGAAATATATAGTTCGAAACTCATATTCTACTGTACTCCTTTTTTTTCCAAGCTGTAATTGAGTTCTTTGTCTTCTTTTTTCGATCTGCTGCCTTTACCCATATGGCAGAAAAAAAGATTAGTGTAGTTCTACCCAATATCACAGTTCAGTTTAGTATTTGTTATTTCTGTGTCAGGAAACTAGTCAGTGTTCTGGACGTATATCAACCTAGATACGTATTTTTTTTTTTTCTACTGCATACGAAGTCATTGGAAAAGAATCGAACACAGAAAGTAAATTCCCCCTCTGTTCTATTTTGCAGACGTTCCATGTCGAGAGAGAAGCTGATGGATCTACAGGACTCAGCAGTATTGAGGTCAGTTGTATGTTTTATTCCTCTGCAGACACACCTGGCGAACACACACAGTCAGCTTACATAAAGTTGATTTCATGCATTTCTCTATAAACCGTAAGCTGAAGACGTGGTGTATGCAAGTCTTATGTAAATGTAATGGATGTGAACATTGGGAACAATGCAGCAGAGGGCGAGGCGAGTCAAGAGGGTGGAGTCTTAGGTGCCGTCAAGAGGCAGGAGTGTTGGTAGGGCGGAGGGTGGCAGTGGTGCAGCAGAGAAGGCAGCCACCCAGATGAGAGGGCGAGGTACTAAGGCAGAACAAAGCCAGATTAAGGTCAGGAAGTAACACACGTATCATGGGTGAGGGAGGGCAAGGCAGCCAGTGTTTGGAGCAGAATCTCAAGACGAGACGGTTACATTAAAGCAGTATGTGAGGCACGCACAAAGAAAACAGGTGCGTGGCGGCGAGATGCTTCCACCAGTAAAATGTAGAAGTACGTTTTACTTTCGTCCGTGTCGCGTCCAAGATAAGAATGCCCCTTGCGTTGTGAAATAAGCAAGAGGAAAATTTAGTAAACACAACTTTGAGTTTTGTGTGTATACAGTATACATAGTCACTTTACCTACTAAAGCCTCCTTGTTTATACTGGCTCGCCTCCTAACACACGTGTCTGCAGTTTACTGAAGGAGCTGTAAATCCTCCCGGCCGAGAGACAAAAGCCGGCTGCTGTCAGGTCAAATAGCGCTTGCTACTTAGATTCTCAGGACAAAAGGCCGTGTGAGCGCTCTAATTGTGCACATTCTAACAGAATAATACAAGTGGATGTAGCACATGAGCATCTGTTCGCAATAGTACTGTAACATGCATGATGCTTCTTTGCGATCATATTTCTACCAAGTGCTTGTACTCTCAGTGTAGAGCAAGGTGTGTTGTGAATGCTTAGATTTAGGGAGGAGGTGGCGTAGTGGATAAGATGGTGAGCGTGGGATTGGACAGACGTCCACGCGTAGGATCCAATCCCACCACTTTCAGCTTTAAACACTTTGCCATTTGTCGAGTGGGTTAAAGTTACCTACATATCACCATGATAGCCAGGTTCTAGGTGGTTACACCAAAGATAAGCTTCGGGGTAATATGGGTAATATGGGTACCACCATAAATAAAAATGCCTGCGCCACTAATGGGCTGAAGCTGAGCAGCGCTTCCCATACACTCTTCAAGTGTGCCTACAGGCGCTATAGGCCTTAAAGTAAAAAAAAAAAAAGAAAAAGAAAAAGAAAAGGCGTCATAAAAAATTGAACCTAGATAGAACTATGCCCCAATCTTGTATTAAAAAAAAAAAATGCAGCGATGCAGGACCCTCGGGCAGCACCAGGAAGCAAAGTGTCAGTGCGTGTGTGCGTGCAGGGCGTGGAGTTGGACAGTCGTGATGGATGGCGCCTCGCACGTGGTGGTAAGGTAAACAAATTATAATTCTTTCTATAAATTTTCATGAGAGTGACACTGCAGCTTGTGCCTCAGAGTTTGCCACGCAGGTTTGCTTTCAGTGGATGGCGACACGAACCCCGTCAGTCTGCTACGTATATCATAGGGTGTGTTTCTTTACTTCATCTAAATGGCAACTTGCTTTTCTTTTCATGAGTTAGCTGAGTAACCTTCTCTTGACCCGTTTGATCTCAGCTGGCGCGGCATTAAGCAGTCCTGTGGTTTTGACACTCAACGAAACTTTGTAAATATCTGAAGTTTAAACGTGGAAGGCGATATAAGCAGTCACCCTTTGCTCCTTCCGACAAACAGAGAGTGCCAATCGAGTTTTAATCCTGAGAAATGGAATATATTTTTACTTTAAGTCATGGTGACAACTTCAATATGGAAAGCCTCTGAGATCTGGCGTTCCTAATCCGAGATGTAAGAATCTTAAGAGGTTAGCGTCACATTACTTCCCTCGTCACTATATGAAATCCTTAGCGCAGTGTTAACGTCAGGTCCCTCGCAGCCACCTGATGTGGCTGAAACTATAATTTTTATTTCACTGGTGACCTTTGTGTGATAATGTCAAGAAAACAATCAGTGCAGCACCTTGGAATTCACTGATATGTGGGAATGGTCCTGTGGTTTCTTGCTCAGGGAGAGAAGACACACACCACCCAATCCAGCACAACACGCACCTCAGTGGCAACTTAACGTCCCCGCCTGCCACTCCGACTGTCACTTCGCAGGGCTGAGGTTCGCGCTCGGTAAAGTGGCAAGATTTTCTCCGATGAGCGGCCAGTTTTCGCCCTCATTGGGATAGAGTGTAGCGTGAGGGAGGCCGGAGTCTCACCTGTGGATCGGATTACTTATGTGATGAATAAGATTTTTCGGGGAGGGTAATACTGACGATCACGTGACACACACACACACACACACACACACACACACACACACACACACACACACACACACACACACACACACACACACACACACACACACACACACACACACACACACACACACACACACACACACACACACACACACACACACACACACACACTACACAGGAAACAGTTCTGTACAAACCTTTGAGTTATTTTGAAGCCACTGATGATTTTCTTTTTGGTACTTTTGACACTTCCACAATCATTTAACGAAGAATCTCCCTATTTATCTTATACTGAAAGGAAATCTCTGGACGCTCAGACCTCCTTGGTGAAATGCCCTATATTCTGAAACACTTCCGCGCCGCACCTTCACTATTTTAAAGGGTTCAAGGTGAAGTGACACGGATAAGGATGTTTCTGTAATTCTAGTGACATGTTATTGTTAACATAAAAAATAGTCTTTACAACTCGGCTAATCGTCTTTGTAGTCTTTGAAAATGGTCTCGGTGAGAGAGGGAATCGTTTCTGAATATGGCGCAATATTTCACCTCGTTTTCAAACATTCATCTACGGGTCGATGGACACACTGCGCTGGGAATAAGTTAGAATGTCATACCTTGCATTAGTAATTAGTTTAGATTAACGTCATCAAGCAAACTACCTGGGATCTCAAAGTCTATTCTGTTTGTTATCCTTTGTCATTCTTCATACTAATAATATGTCTATTTTTTTAAATATGGCTATGATTTAGTGAAAGCAGTGAAATATGCAAATTTCGAAGGACAGCAGCTTTTTTTTCTATTCAATATGGGCTTTTTTTACGGGAATTTACGGACTAAAAGAGGTATTAATTTATTTGTCACCTGAACGAACGGACAGAACGTTTATGGAGAAGTTGTGTACGTATCAGTACCAGTGGTCCCCTTTAAACAATGTGAAATGCATGTACTACGTTGAGTGTACTACTGGGAGTGTTATGCTGCAGCACTATTCATCACCTTCACGACAGCCATGGCAGACCGACATGCGCCTTGAGAGCTGAGAGAGGGTCGTGGATGTGCTCGTTGTGGTTGAGTATTTCTAATTGCTTCTATTGACCATGAAATCATTCCAACAGAGCGGTACTTTATTATTGCTGGTGTGGTAGCGATCTGGAGGTCCCCACTGGTACTGAAATACATGGTCGAAGTATTTGTATTTGTAGAATAATCTGATAAGGAATGATCTTGTTGGTAGAAATATGTACGAAGATATTTGAATTATTGACATTAATTTGGGCATTTGGAGATAGATATGCTGGTAGAGAGATAAGAAGATGAATAGAGAAATAGAAAGATGCCGAGAGAGAGAGAGAGAGAGAGAGAGAGAGAGAGAGAGAGAGAGAGAGAGAGAGAGAGAGAGAGACATTCATTAACTAACAGAACTCGTAATCCAAGCATCTGTATAGAGTGCACGATAGAAAAAAAAAAGTTTTAATTCTGCTATCTCATTTTTCATCAGCGCGCCTCTATCAATGATTCAGAAAAGGGCATCATTAGCTAGAGGACAGGTTTCCTATAACAAATTGTACAGCGCGAGAGTGATACATTACGTGTAATCAAGTAGGAAACTTTAGACTAACGCACCTGTGTGTCGGACATATCGTTTTGATATTCACAATAGCAGCGCGTAAAATAAATCTTTTGTTTCCATCGCAATGCTATACGGTGACACTCTCCCCTATTGGCCGAGGTTAGAGTTTCTATAGGTAGGAATATATCTAACAGTATTGGGATTTTTCATATTTTTATCCCCCTTTCAATTCAGTCCAATTTACAAATGTTGAAGTGTCTGTAAATGTATTGAAACTCACACGAATGTACTTTACACGTCCCTCCCCGTGACTGTTCTTGGTAATGCTGTTTAACAATCCTTTTAAATTCAGATTCTTCGTAGTTTTATTATGTAATGATTGTTATGCACATACGTGGAGGATAACGAGATGCACATACGATACGCTCTGATGATGTAAAGGAAAGAAGAAATAGTAAAGCTAGCAGTAGGTATCTTTAACTTCATACAATAATTTAAAAGTACATGTTAGATAGAGCAAACCTTACGCTCTTCAAGTTGTACTGAAGGAGGAATGCAAAACGCTGGTGAATATGTGAGGAAAGAGGAGGGAAAGATGTGTCCGTACCTCGTTTAGCAGTCGCAGAAGGTGAACCGGAAACATTCTCGGAGTTCTCAGGGTTGGGGGAGAAGGAGAGTGAGAGGAAAGAAGGGAAAGAAAGGGATTATGACGAGGGAGAAGGTTAATACTTTAATAAACTTACATTAAATTACCAAGGAATTAGAGCGGAGGATGAACACTTTATACTCGCTTAATATTGAGAGATCTTCGTTATAATTATATGCTTCACACCTTGCTAACAGAGGACTGGTGTGCCGTGGGTTGTAACGAGGGACAGGATTAAAATAGTCTTTTCACACACACACACACACACACACACACACACACACACACACACACACACACACACACACACACACACACACACACACACACACACACACACACACACACACACACACACACACACACACACACACACACACACCTGCAGGGAAATGTGAGATATGAAACTTGTCTCTTAATGATTCAGGCTTTTAAAATTACCTGTGCATTTCCAGGGAATGTTGAAGCTCATGGGTGTAAAGAAATGCCGCTTTACTGCAGTGACTACCCGGGTGAAAGTCATTTGGAAAGTTACACGTTCCTGCACTAGTCACCCAATTAAATTCGTGTTTTTTTTCCAGGTACACTCTTCACTTTGCCGCCATGGAAAGCTTGTCAGGTCGGCTGGAAAAGACACCCCGCCCTTGTCATTTGCTTTTCTAATGAAGGTGGTGCTAAGAATAAGGTATAAAGCGTTACAAGAAAAAGATGGTGTGGTTTTTTTTTTTTTTTAGGGTAAGAATGGGTAGTTTGCTTTGAGAGCTTGTTTGAGGCTTTAAAAAGTAACGTAACATATCGTAACGTAAGCCAAAACTTGTGACATCTCTTTCTCTGACATTTTCTTTCGTGCCACTTTTATCCTGCGCCATTTATTACTTCCTATTTTTTGCCATTCCGAACTTTTTGACATATCTTCCATTGAGTTTTTTTTTTTTTTTTTATAACTTAGTACCATTCATTCCTGCGCCATTTACTTCCCATCCTTTCTAATCTTTTCCTTTACATATTCAAACTTTGTGATATAACTTGCAGTCACATTTTTTTTTTTTTTACTTTACACCCTTTACTCAAGTGCCAATTTTACCTAGTCAGAATTTACATCCATTATATTTTTACCACTTAGCACTCTCACTTTTACCAATCACTGAGGAAATCTAAACAGTCGACTTTAAAATTTTTCATATATAATCGCATCGTTTTTATTATCTCAGAATGTACAAACTTCACTCATAGTTTTATCTATAGAATTTTCTACCTGTACCAGTCTCACTTCTACCATATAATACACTCTTGAAGCCCTCATACCTTTAATTTCCGTCAAAACACAGGCGTTACACCCTCAAAATATACCAAATACACACTCTTAACTCCTCCAATACTGCGACACATTTTTATCTTGAGATTTGTGTACGATTAGACCATTTTATTGACATTAGGAACGGTCTATGGAGGTCAGAAAGTCAATGGTCAGAGTCTTCACTATTTTAATCCCCCATATTAGTTTCTGAAGTTGTATAAAACCACCAGATAGTAAGCAGAATGAATATGGAAACGTGTCATGGTATTCAAGGGATTAACTTTACTCTTCACAGTCAACCAGGAAAACAGGAAAGACAAGAAAACAATCGAGACACCCAGAAGACACGATATATATGAGACTAGTGATTGCTTTCTGGTATCGTCTGAGTCACTGATGCTTTTCCTCCTCCTCCTCCAAGTGTCGCGTCTCGTATTCCACCAGCAGCACCCTCGTTCTTTGTCGTCATGTGTCCTGCATCACCTGCATGTTAACTTTGTGAGCGCAGAGTCTCTTGATGATGGGACCCTTGATGTGACTTCCTCCCCCTCTCTTGATGCATATGTCCTCCCATTTTCTTTGTCTCTTGCTTATAAGGGCATAGAAAGAGTGAGTCATATGAGTGTTTCATTTTTGTGAGTGTGTTTTTACGTGCCGAGTTTACCCTTGCATTTTCCGTGGTGTATTCAGTAATTAAACCCTACATGAAGTTAATCGTGCCTTCCCTGTGATGCATAACTCCCCTAGACCCTCTTTTCATATGTCTTCCAGAATTTAATATCACCCGCACCTGCCACCAATGAATTCTGGGTTATTTTTTTGTATTTTTTCCACACACCACTGGGCTCACGGAGAAACGGGGGCTATCCATGAGCCTTAAACAATACGTACATACGAGTATAATACCTCTAAACAACATAAGGTCGAGCCAACACAGCCAGCGCAGTTAGCTTCCAATTTTAAAACTTAACGACACGCCCACCATTCATGCGAAACACACATAGCGCAAACAGTTTTTAGTGTTTTTTTGCTCTTTTTTGTGACGAACTGACGTAAAGGTGAAAATTCATGAAGTGGAGACAAGTGGACAAGGGATGGTGGTGATAGTGTAGTGTAATGGCAGCCTCGGGTGTTCCACGATGACCAATGACACTTTTTTTTCTCATATTGTAAAAAAAATAAATGATAAATAGATAAATAGATGAGTAAATAAAAACTGTATGTGAAATATCTCAGTATACTTTTGTGGATATTTACTTTAATTGTGACGTAGCTAAAAAAACACAGCTCATTTCAAGAATATATCCTGTTAGAGAGAGAGAGAGAGAGAGAGAGAGAGAGAGAGAGAGAGAGAGAGAGAGAGAATCTTTTTAATGAGACTGTCATTTGCTTTGTTTCGAATTTACTCACGTATTTCATTTGTGTCGTGAGAAAAGTTTACGAATAGACAAAAAAAAAAAAAAAAACGAGAGTGAATGGAGTCTTCAGAGATAAAGACACACTCATCACTTGGCTTTAGAGACCCATTACTCGTCATTACCCAAGCCTTGAGCACCAATAGATCACCACGTTGCTTAATTCCTCGGTGGTCACTCTGAAGCCTGTGTCACTCTGCTCAGCATTTCAAAAGTATTTCACCTCGTGGTATTAAACATTCTGCATTGTTAATCACCTCTGTGGTTGAGCAGACGTCTGAATAGTTTTTACATGTGGAAATTTAATTTGGCGTGTGTACCTTGTGAAGACAGTGAGGGACTAAACATTCCTGCCTCTGGAAAGGATGAGGTGGTGGTTGGAGAGGGAGAGGGAAGGGATGTAGGGTGTGTGATAGGGAGGTGTAATGGGGAGGAGAATAATAGGGAGAGAAGAGGGGTGAAGGGAGAGATGAGTGTTATTGGTATCTCTCTCTCTCTCTCTCTCTCTCTCTCTCTCTCTCTCTCTCTCTCTCTCTCTCTCTCTCTCTCTCTCTCTCTCTCTCTCTCTCTCTCTCTCTCTCTCTCTCTCTCTCTCTCTCTCTCTCTCTCTCTCTCTCTCTCTCTCTCTCTCTCTCTCTCTCTCTCGTACAATCAGCCACTGACTACCAACAAGACGGTGAACTACAGAGCTGTTCGAGATAAGACCCGCAATTAAAGAGATGTACGAGTAGTAAAGGTGAAGAACTGACGATAACCACTCGAAGCAGACGCAGAATAGCTTAATGTGACGCTGTGGCTTTGTGGTCGCGCGTCACTCGTGGTGTAGCAACAGAGCACATTAGCGAGAAGGTTGTGAAGATCGTGCAGCTGTGACCTTTTACACTGACACTTAATTAATCGCCTGAAGTGGATAGCAGGTGACAGTCAGGCATTTATTTATTTTTTTTCCAACTCTCCCTTCCATTGCTAGAGGAAGGAAAGGAGAGAGGGAGGGACACATAGAGAGGAAGTTTAATTTTGCTCAGGATATTTTTTTTTTCTCTCTCTCCCTCTCTTTCTCTCTCTCTCTCTCTCGATTTTTTTTTTTTCCCGACGCGTTCAGGTATACAGTCAGTGATGGGAGGGAGGCAGTTAATTAAAATGGTAATGGGCTTAGAGGCAGCATATTGATGAGACTTGATTGTTGAGTCGCTATATTGTTATTTTGGGCACACGCACCGCCGTTAAATATACTCTCTCTAATTTTTTTTTTTTAAAGGAAGAAATATGAAAGCGGAGAATATTTTTTGATGCCCACTTTTTCTACTTCTATTTTTGTCATTTATTTATTTATTCATTTATTTGCTTCGTTTGTTTATTTATTGCTGACGGGAATGCATAAAGTTGAAGTTGACTGTTTTTTCAATGTTTTTTTTTTTAATGTTTTTTTGCGCTCCTGTGATTTGTTTCTGTTTGATTAGTTAATTTATGTGGATTATATTTTGTTTTAGGTATTTTTCACCCCTGTGTGTTTGTTTGTATTCGTTCAGCTATTGTTTATGAGTTTTAGAACGTTTGCCTGTGTGTGTGTGTGTGTGTGTGTGTGTGTGTGTGTGTGTGTGTGTGTGTGTGTGTGTGTGTGTGTGTGTGTTTTATTCTATGTGTATTTTCATGCATGTACGTATGTATGTATGAATGTATGCATGTCTATATCTGCTTGCCTCTCCATTTGTATGTATGCTCTCTCTCTCTCTCTCTCTCTCTCTCTCTCTCTCTCTCTCTCTCTCTCTCTCTCTCTCTCTCTCTCTCTCTCTCTCTCTCTCTCTCTCTCTCTCTCTCTCTCTCTCTCTCTCTCTCTCTCTCTCTCTCTCTCTCTCTCTCTCTCTCTCTCTCTCTCTCTCTCTCTCTCTCTCTCTCTCTCTCTCTCTCTCTCTCTCTCTCTCTCTCTCTCTCTCTCTCTCTCTCTCTCTCTCTCTCTCTCTCTCTCTCTCTCTCTCTCTCTCTCTCTCTCTCTCTCTCTCTCTCTCTCTCTCTCTCTCTCTCTCTCTCTCTCTCTCTCTCTCTCTCTCTCTCTCTCTCTCTCTCTCTCTCTCTCTCTCTCTCTCTCTCTCTCTCTCTCTCTCTCTCTCTCTCTCTCTCTCTCTCTCTCTCTCTCTCTCTCTCTCTCTCTCTCTCTCTCTCTCTCTCTCTCTCTCTCTCTCTCTCTCTCTCTCTCTCTCTCTCTCTCTCTCTCTCTCTCTCTCTCTCTCTCTCTCTCTCTCTCTCTCTCTCTCTCTCTCTCTCTCTCTCTCTCTCTCTCTCTCTCTCTCTCTCTCTCTCTCTCTCTCTCTCTCTCTCTCTCTCTCTCTCTCTCTCTCTCTCTCTCTCTCTCTCTCTCTCTCTCTCTCTCTCTCTCTCTCTCTCTCTCTCTCTCTCTCAAGTACCGGTTAACGTTTTGTACACAGTATGCTTCATTTGCCTGTCTTGTGGGTTGTAGAAATGGAATGTGAGCTAATTCACTTGTAGTTCTGTGTGTGTGTGTGTGTGTGTGTGTGTGTGTGTGTGTGTGTGTGTGTGTGTGTGTGTGTGTGTGTGTGTGTGTGTGTGTAATTGAACGTTGCAGAAAAGTAAATACTTAAAAAAAAAATTAGAATGTCTGTTTGCAATCTTGTCATAAGAGAAAAAAGTTGAAATTACTCACTTTTTCTTCTCTCCTTCGTTCCTTCCTTTAGTTTTCTTTGCCTTCTCAATTCCTTTCACTCTTTTCTTTCTTGTACTACCTTCATTTTCCCTCTATTGTGTGGAATTCAAGATGCGGATCGGAGAGACAACGGTGGAGATAAGGACCAAGTGGAGGAATGGCAGAGCAGAGATGGTTGTGGTGTACTGGAACAGGTGAAGGAATGGAGAGATTGTCGTGGATGTGGCGTGGAAGTGACGGTAATGGATAGATAGATGGACGGTGATTGTGAAGGTCAGAGGGTAATAGAAACGAGGAATGGAGGGACGGAAATGAGGGGAATGCACCGAGTCCCTGCAGTCATGGCAATAGCAGGGTTTTTTAGTGATGAGCAGCCTTTCATATACCTGTAATGATATCTGTGTGTAACTTTGCTAATATATTGACTAAATATGGCTAACAAACCTAATGAAGGGAATTTACCGTGTCCCTGCAGTCATGGCATTAACAGGGAGTCTTTTAATCACCCATCTTGTACGAGCAGTCTTTTATATACCTGTAATCGATTTCTTTGTGTAACTCTGCTAATACCTTGACTATAGATAACAAGGGAATAGGTTTGTATACATTTGTGTAGGTTCAATAAACTCTTGACTTGTGTATACTAGTAGCAAAGGATACATTTGTGTAACTGCTAATATCTTGACAGTGGTTATAAATAACAAAAGAATATTTATAGTTTTGCATAGGTTTGTGTAGGTTTAACCCCTTCATTACTGGGACACATTTTTACCTTGAGATTTGTATATGATTAGACCAATTTATAATCATTAGGAAGAGTCTATGGAGGTCAGAAGATTAATGGCCACAGTCTTCACTATTCTAATTCCCCACATGCGTTTCTAAAGCTGTATCAAATCACCAAATACTAAGCAGATTAAATATGGAAACGCGTCATGGTACTGAAGTGGTTAACAATATCGTGTCATGTGTATACCGGTAACAACGTATTTAAGATTATATTAGGAACGAGATCTCTGCATTCCATCCCAGTCTTGCCGTGGTAAGGGAAGAGGAAGAGGCGGTTGCATATTCTGTTGGTCATAGGAGCGAAATTCGATAGGTGTAACAGCACTGGGGCCGTCCACAGAGAGGAAGGAATCAGGCTACATGTGTTTCCAAGCCGAGGTGTCTCAAGTCAGTATGGTGTAGTGTCCGGCTTTCCTCTCCCTGACACCCAAATCAGAACAGTGGTATTTGACATTTCTCTCAATACCTCAATATAGAAGGCGGTATTATTTTGCTTTCTCACCACCACTGTTTTCAAAGGCTACTGAGATGGTTAGCTGGGTTCTCAGGAGTATTTCTCTCGTTGATAGTGAAGAGATGTCGTTAATCTGTACCAATACCTCAATATATTAGGCGGTATTGCATTGCTTTCTCACCACCACTGTCTTCAAAGGCCATTGAGATGGTTAGCTGGGTTCCCGGGAATATTTCTCTCGTTGATAGTGAAGAAATGTTGTTAATATGTCTACCACAGAAGATATTCATTAACAAATCAGTACAGTGTGGTATCTGTATCAATACCTCAATTTAGAAGGCCGTATTGCGGTGCATTCTTACCACCACTGTTTTCAAAGGCCACAGAGGTGGTTAGATGGGTTTTAGGAATACTTCGCTTGTTGATAGTTAATAAATGTCGCTAATCTCTCTTGCACTATAAAAAAACATTATTCGTTCTCATCCTTTTGCTGTTTTTTTTTTATAAGTACTGAAACACTTGACTTTATTTCATTTTCCTTTTTTTTTCGTTCTCATCTTTTACTATTTTTTCTGCATAAATGTTGAAACACTGGTTTATTTCGTTCCTCTTTCCTTTTTTTCCTTTTACTTCTTCTCTTCAGATAGATTCTGGACCACTGCTTTATCCTGCTTTGTTTTGTTTTCTCCTTTTTATCGCGTGATTTTAAAACTCTTAGCAAAAAAGAACGATTTGTATTTAGTTCCGTGAATTCCCTCGGCACTCAAAAATATAAAAGAAAGAAAGAGAATGAAAAAGAAACAAGCCATTCTTTGCTTAGATAAAAGATAAACTTGCAGAGAGCGAGAGTCACTGATATTTATTAAAAAACAGAATTAAATAATGGAACGTGTTTAGTGTGAAGAGGCAAGGCAGGAAATCACTAAAGGAAATAGGAGAGATACAAGATAAACAGCCCCGGTCTCTGTATTTGAGCTTCCATTTTTTTCCAGGACAACGAACTTAATCCCGCCTAATTCAGCTGCTGGCTCATCGTATAGCTGACATTCAGGTGAGGTTCGCGTTATAAATTCTCTCCACATATTTTGTTTCGTTAGTTATGGCCGTGATTTATATGTTTCAGGGTTGCGACTCGGTAAATAATTGGTTTTGTTTCCATATTTGATTTCCGTGGAAGAGTGGGTGTTCATATCAATAAGCATGTTAACTTTAGTCCATGCTTCTCCTCAAAAAAAAAAAAAAAAAGGTAAGGTGTCTTTATTCCCTCAGCAGACGTCTTAACCCCTTTAGTACTGGCACACATTTTTACCGTGAGTTTTGGGTGTGATTAGACGATTTTATTGACATTAGGAAGGATCTATGGAGGACAGATTTTTCACTATTTCAATCCACACATAAGTTTCTGAAGTTGCATAAAATCACCAAATAGTAAACAGAAAAAAGTCTGGAAACGTGTCATGGTACTGTAGGGGTTAAACAGCTCGCTAAATCATTCACACGTTGAACTTTTTTGTGCACTGAAAAAAAAAAAAAAATGCATGAATTCAAACCGCACTATTTCATTTCATCAGATCGCTTATTCAAAATATACGTATCTAGACAGTTCTCTTTGATATTGAAGCTTGAAATGTTCTAATAAGTGAAGTGCTGAGTCTTACCTTATTAAACACTGGAAACAAAACAGCAACAAAATTATAGCTTTTGAATCATACGTCATCAGTTTACTTATTCAAAAGCTACACATCAAATCAGCGACCTTTGATGTTGAAGCTCTAAACAGTGTAATAAGTGTCAACCTTGCCTTAAAACTAGACAAGGCCACGACACGCTAAGGAACCTGATGAAAAGAGCGTTGATGACGTGCCACCTTTAGTGTGTGATATACCGCGTTCCTTTCCAAGACAGATTACAGGACACTGATACTAGAGTAGAGTGACTGACTTCCTTTCCTTCTAGTGCTCCTTTTCAGTTCGTGTTGCTCCTGTAGTTTGAACACGAAAGTCGGTATCTCTGTCCTTTTCTGTCCTTCAATTGAGCTAGTTTTTCTATAGACTCCCTTGGTTTTTATGGTACCGTTGTCATGGATACGTTTCATACTCCACGTTAAAAAAAAGAAGACTAAATAAATACTTGTCTCATATGTTATGTTGAGGTACTAGTTTCCTTCGTCCTTGTTTAGTGTTAATGGACATGTAGTTGAAAGTTATGAATAAAGAAGACTAGGTGAGTTTTTTTTTTTCCTTTTTGTCCAGCTGTGGAATCGTAGTGGTTGGTAGTCATGCTAAAGGCTATTCTACACACACACACACACACACACACACACACACACACACACACACACACACACACACACACACACACACACACACACACACACACACACACACACACACACGAGATAAAAGATGGAGAAAGGAAAAGAGAGAGAGGAAAAAAAAACACTGTCCCTACAATGGACTAGAAAAACAAAAAAAGAGAGGAAGGAAAGAAACACACTGACAAAATATAAAGTCCTGTAAAAAAAAAAAAAAAAGGTAAACGAAACTAACGAATACAAGAAAAAAGAGAGAGACACACATACACATCCACCCACCCATCCACACACACCCACACACACACACACCAGAAACAAAACATCTCACTTCATACCTGTACATCATGAGAGTAATAGCACAGTAGCTCCACTAGCCACTGCTGTAATTAGGGTTAATGTACAGTCATATATTACCTCCACCAGAGAAGGTTAATCGCTACATGGACGGTGCTCTGAATACGAGACACATTAACTCTGGCCAGACTGGAGCTGTACATAATTCAATGCTCCATAATCACACTGAATCCGATTAATATTGCCATGTATTCCAGGTGCAGTGCAGGAGCCGTTAAGTAATAGGGAAGAGAAGTAGTAAGTTAGAATCAAAGCCAGTTATTCTTTTTTATTGTTCTTACGTGTTGTGATGATATATTGTCACCGGTACGTGAAAGGATTTATTTCCTCTTTTTTTAGTGTCTTGTTGCTAAAATTACTGTAGGGAGTTGATAGGTTTGTGGAATGGAATTATAGTAGTATCATTCATACCTTTCTCTGGTAAACTCTGGAACTTCCTGCATGCTTCTGTATTTCCATCTTCCTACGACTTGACTTCTTTTAAGTGGAATGTTTCAAGACATTTGTCCCAGACTTTGGTTAACTCTAGGACTTTTCAGGGAACTGGCAATCAAGAGGCCCTTTTTTTTATATATATTTTTTGTTGACCTTGGCCAGCTTCCTCTATTGCATAAAAAAGTAGTAGTAGTAGTAGTAGTAGTAGTAGTACAGACATATTAAAACATAATTAAAACCAAACCTAAACAAGACAGCAAACGAAAATTAAGACAACAAAGAAAAAAAAAAAAAAAAAATAGATAAATAAATAAATAGAAATGCACCACACTTCAATCATAAAGAAAAGAAAATCTCACGAAGACATGAAAAATAACTTCATTATAAAATCCCACCATAATACCAAGAGTGACACACAAACCTACACAAAGACGTCACGGTAGAAGATCCATTAAGAGCATCGCAGCTACCATGCACGAAACCAATGAACTACTAAGCGAAGCAGAGCGTGGAAAGTCAAACCGTTCCATGTGCTTAGCGTGAATATAAACAGCAAAAATATGCAGTAAGCGCTGGATGTGTCGGGTGATGTCACGTTGCTCGGCTTTAGTCACGAGTTGAGAATCCTGAAATATTTCGAGAGTCACGTGCAGGGAAGCGCGGCGCCGGGTTATCTGTGCCTGGTAGTGGAAGCAAAGGCGCGGCTCCTCATTTTTGTCGCTTTATGAGATACGCTTCAGGTTGTGATTGTGTGGAGTGTAAAATTATACTCGTATGCTGATCATGACATTTTTAGCAACGGTACTACTACTACTACTACTACTACTACTACTACTACTACTACTACTACTACTACTACTACTACTACTACTACTACTACTACTACTACTACTACTACTACTACTACTACTACTTATAAGCACACGTTTAACCCCTTCAATACTGGGATACATTTTTACCTATTAAACTACCTTATTGACTATTAGACTATTTTATTGACATTAGGAAGGGTCAGAAGATTAATGGCCACAATCTTCACTATTTTAATCCTCCGCTTAAGTTCTTGAAGCTGTATAGAATCACCACATAGTCACCTTAATGAATATGAAAACGCATGGTACTAAAAGGGTTAATATTTATACTGGTAAAACATATGCAAGCGATACTTTTGGAGTGGTAATAAGTTGTCATATTTCATCATTCAAGGTTTAATAATTTTTGTTACCTATTTCTGTTGAAGCATCAGGCAGCTTCAGTGAAAACTAGGTATTTTATATTTATGTTATAGGAAGATTTTTTTTCTTTATCATTTTTTTATTCATTAATGTTATCGCTTTTGGTTTATTTTTTCTGACCTCCATTCATTTTTATTTTATGTGAGAAGAAATGATTATAAACGTTGCATTGATATTCCATTTTACTGTTGTTAATATCATATGCATTTTAAAGGTTGTATTGATGGTGACGATGACAAAAAAGTGTTGAAATCCATGCGTGCAGAAGTTCCCGGTTCACATCGACCAGTGCGCAGGTTCTGTCAACATTTTGTGAATAAAAAAGTTCCTTCTTCCCGCCGCTGCCTCGAAGGACGCATTGTTGCCGTGGTGTGGACAGTAGCACCAACGGTTTTATATAGAAGATGGTTCAAGATTATTCAGATGTCATTTATAAAACGCTGAAAAAGAAAGAAAACTAGGAAGGAAAACTCCCAGCAATGCAAACAGTAAACACGATCATAAAAGTTGTGATGTTGTGTACGAACATTGTGTAAGGCTGAACACAGGAAAGAGGAGGAGCAAGAGATGTTTTCCAGGGTTTTCTTTTTGTTGCCTGAGCACTTCCTGGATCAGCAGCTCCGAGTCTGGTGGTACTGCCTATTATTGTGGAGGCGGCTTTTACTTATGGAGAGCCCTGTGGCGAGTGTCCCCAGTGCACAAAAGTGTGGGCTTAACAAGCGTTCCCGGTACTGGAAGCCTCTTTTTGTGTTTGTTGATCCTGGATACGAAGTGGCGCTTTGTTTTCTTCAGTAAAACAATAATAAAGCCGGTTTCTGGGTAGTCTTTGAGTGTCATGGGATTGTAAAATCATATTCATTACTGACAAGGATAACAGGAACTCCCTCGTTACACCGCCAGTTCGGGACCCGCTGTCGCTGTCAACAATTAATTCTTCATGGATTTTGTTGGTGCTGCACCTGTTGGTTTTATCACGGTTCGATGAATTGGAATTAGTTAAGACTTTTGTCACAGTCGCTACCGGTAACATTTTGCTATAGAAGATTTAAAGAATAACTTTGTTGGAACTAGATATTTTGGAATCGATAAATTCATATTTAGTAAAATAATTTCTTTTTTACCGACGGAAACATCTATTGATGAATTGTATGTGCTCCTAATAATAAACGCAATATTTCAGGCAGAAATATTGCCAGATAGTAATTAACCAAAAGTCCCAAAACTTTTAACATCCAGCACACAAGACCCGATTTTGTGGCTAATGGTAAAAATAGTTTTCAGTCGCTCTCGAGAGTTTTAGTGAACCTGACGAGTGGCAAAGCTGATTACATTACCTTTTTTTTCTATCTAGCTTGCTTCTGTTGAAAAATACAATGTCAGTCTGATGTCGAAGCACCGGTGCTGTTTTTCTATGATCATCGGAAGTGTGTTTCACTCTTTACTTGTGCCATTATTGTCACTGGCCTGGAACGAGCGAACAATATAGCAGTGACATGTAGAGCCAGAAAAAGATATTTTGATCGCTATCTGGAAAGAAAAAAAAACCTCTTTGACTGATTCTAAAAGACTTTAATCCAAAACTGCAATCTCAAAAGTTGATCTCCTAGATTTGAAGCTCCGAAAGAAGTGGAATTTTCGAGCGTGACAAAATTTTAGGTGATTATTGCAAAGGATTATGTTCATATAGATTTAGCCGTGTATTTATAGATGTGCTTATGACGTCAAATATTCTGTCAATCTATTTTCATCTTATCTTTGTTGTTCTCCACCAGCCACGCCGTTTGAATGCTAAGTAATTGCACCGCTTCAAATAATCTGGGTGTGTATTTTATTTCCCTGGAAGTGTATATGTTTATTTGATTCTCTCATTATGAATATACACGTTTAATGTTAAATGTCTTGTACCAGTAAATTATTTGATGACAAGGGAGAGAGAGAGAGAGAGAGAGAGAGAGAGAGAGAGATGGCCGGAAGGCAGCACTACCAACATCAGTCACCGTCGCTGCTGTCAGGGAGAAAAGACGCAGGTGGTGGCGGCTCAGGTATCTTTCATTATTCCCTCAGGTGCTGTGCGAGGCTGCCGTTAACACAATGAGCGGTGTGCAAGGAGAGTTTAAGGTCACTGGTGCGGCGGAGCGAAGACAGGGGAAGTGAGGCGTAGAAACAAACCAATCTTTTTAGAAATCCACGAGACTAAGGTCCATATTCGGAAACGCTTTGCTCTCTCACCACGACTGTTTTCAAGAGCCACAGAGATGACTAGCGGGATTTTCAAGAATGTACAGAGGCGTAGAAACAAACCAGTCTTTCAATAGGTATCACTCTCTACAAATCCACGATACTTAAGCCCGAATTCAGAAACGCTTTGCTCTCTCACCACGACTGTTTTCAAAGGCCACAGAGATGACTGGCGGGGTTTTAACGAGTGTTTCTCCTTTTGATAATGTAAAAAAAAATTGTCACTCGGCCTCTAGAATCATAAAAACATCCTAGAAACTCGTGTAAACATAGATAAAGCCTTTTGAAATAGTGGAAGTGAAGCACAGAAATGTTTGAGAAGACAAGACGTAATCTACTTAAGAAATGATGAAGAAACGAAAAATGCACACAAAGAATGGAAAGATGGAGGGAAAAGATTTTGAGAGAAGTTGGAAAATAAAAATAAAAAGTGGAAAAAGAGAGCTGAAGGATCATGGGAAGGAAGAATAGTCTGAAGGATCGGTATGAGAGAGGGAAGGAAGGACTCACTGGAAGATGAAGAGAGAATGAAGAAGAGAGACTATGGCTGCCGACGAGAGAAGGTGAACTTGGACAGCCGGAGAGGGGAGGAAAGCTGTGTGCAACCGGAGAGGAAGGAGCGTGTGGCAGGAATGACGTGAGGGAATACAAGGGAGAAAAGAAGAGCAAGAGGAGGAGGAGGAGGAGGAGGAGGACGGAGAGCAAAAGGAACAAGAGGAGTAGGAGGAGGAGGAGGAAGGAGGAGGAGGAGGAGGAGGAGGAGGAGGAGGAACAGCAAGAGTAACAAGGTAAAAAAAATGAAATGTTGAAAAAAGTTGGAGGAAGAAGAGGAGGAGGAGGAGGAGAAGAAGGAGGAAGAGGAAGGAAGGAAGGAAGGAAGGAAGGAAGGAAAAGGCAGGGCACCAGACTTGTTTGCGGGGACGACAAGTCTGCTGTAAGAGAGAGAGAGAGAGAGAGAGAGAGAGAGAGAGAGAGAGAGAGAGAGAGAGAGAGAGAGAGAGAGAGAGAGAGAGAGAGAATATCAAACTTTTAACTTTATTATTTCATGCAAAAAAAATATCAGGTGCTGTCTTTTTTTTCTTTTAATTACTCTACACTCCTTTATTGTTTTGGGGATTTAATACTTTACAAAATGAAACGCGCCTATAAAGTTAATTCAGTTTTGATCCGAGGGTGTCAGTGGTTGGGCGGGAAACACTTCTCGTGTGCAAATATTGAAATAAATTAGTCATTGTGGGTATGGGCCATTTTCATTTTCTTTATTTTGTGTTAACCATTTCCCACAATTAAAGGATCTTTATTTGGTTACCTGGTGTTTTTGTGCGAACGTAAAATTCCATTGGACGTTTTTCTTTCCCATTACCATTCGCAAAAAATGTCATGATTTCCGTTAGTGTCTTTGAATTTTTTTTTTTCTTGGTTTTCTATCGGCTTATTACGATGTTATGTTCCAGTAAGTTAAGTTAGATTAGGTTAAGTTAAGTTAGGTTTGGTTTGGCTTGGTTTTGTTAGGTTTGGTTAGCTTACATTCGGTTAGGTTACGTAAGCTTATGTTATATTAGGCAACGCTGAAATAGGTTGCATTAGATTGAATCAGGTTCGGTTTGAGTTAGGTTACGTTGGGTTAGGTTAGATTGGATTAGCTTACATTAGGTTAGGTTACGTAAGCTTATGTTTTGTCAGGTTGCATTAGGTTAGGTTAATTTGGAAATCAGTTTTAGGTTGGGTTGAGTTAGGTTAAGTTACGTTAAGTTAGATTAGGTTACGTTAATTTAGGTTACATAAAGTTACATTAATTTGCAAATCAGAGGTGTAATGTTCCCAGGTGGTGACGGTTCAATTATTACATTGGCTGCCATAAAATCCCGCAAGACATCAAATCCCTCTCTTCAGTTGCTCGTATTTCCTTTGTGTATCGGAAAGGAGGCGTTGGGCGGGTGGCGTGAAGAAAAGGAAAGGTTAGACTGCCAGAGGGGAGTTTCAAGGCCCGCAGGGAAGGGGATTTAGATGGCTTGGGAGGGAAAGAAAGAGAGTGGGGAGAAAGGGAGACGCTGTTAAAGTGTAGGAGAGAGAAGGCAAGGATGAAGCTTTGAAGGGAGGTAGTGAGGGGCTGGATGGGTTTAGTCATCTCATCGCTTTATTCCCATCCTCATTTCTCTTTGTCTCTTGTGAGGAGGAGGAAATCTGTAAACAGCTCCGTCTTGGATAAGTGTGTGCGTACTTTGCTGTCTTGTATACCCAAAGATGTTGTTTTCATATCATTATCATAAAGATGTATTGATTAAGCATTCAATACCTTCCCTTTTTTCAGTGTGTCAGAAACCTTATACCAGTTTTCAATTCAAGATACTGTAAAATGTGTGTGTGTGTGTGTGTGTGCGCCGGTTGTTCTGTTGATAATCTTTTTATATATACTCTAAAGACGGTGATTACGCGTCTTCATGTTTACGTCTCAAGGAACTGGTAGGAAACACTCCAGCTCCACTTTATCCTCCTATTTAAGAATCCGGGTTTGGGCTGAAGAGGCGGGAGGGAAGGTTAGGCAAGCAGAAAAAGTGCGTGAAGCAGGGACAAGAGGAGAACGAGGAGGAGGAGGACGAAGAGAAGGAGAAAAAATGATAAAGGATGAAAGGGAGGAAGTAAAGGAGAATGAGGAGGAGGAGAAAGATGAGAAAGATGAGAAAGAGAGAGAGAGAGAGAGAGAGAGAGAGAGAGAGAGAGAGAGAGAGAGAGAGAGAGAGAGAGAGAGGAGGAAGAAGAGGAGAATGTGAGGCAGTGACGGCAACAGCGTTCAAGGGGAAAGAGGAACGGACGTAAATGAGGAAAAGCCGTGGAAGGAAGAGGATAAGAGCATAGGAGAGGTACAGAAGGATCTAAAGGAGGAGGAGGACGTGGACGACGACGACGAGAAGTGTCTGTGCGTCAGGGAAGAGAGGCAAGGGAGAGGCAGGGAGAGGTAGGGAGAAGAGACAGGCAGCTACTCCTTCCGCACTCTCTCTCCCTTTCGCTCCTTCTCACAGATCCCTGCCTAAAGTGAAATATACGAGGAGATAAACAGGTCTCGACCCTCACCTGCCTCCGCCCTCACGTCAGCCTGTTAATTACCAAGTGAATGTATTGGAGACCCTTGTTTACGCTTTCATTATCCCAGCGAAATTATTTCCTCGTATATACACACCTGATGGGTTTCTGGCTCTGCTCCTCCGCCCCGCTTGGAAAAGATGTGCTGCGTTATTACGAGGGAAAAATAATGTCCAGACCCGCCCAGTGGAAGCGCTTCGAGCATAACATAACATAACGTTTGGTCGTCACGCTGTACACGCACGCTCCGGTGAAGAGGGATAAGACGTGCTCCCTTATGCAAATCACTTGTCCATTAATTGCATTTCATTTTATTTATGTGGAGTTTACCCGGAGTTTGGTACTGCGTGAATTTCTCCCAGGAGTGTGAAAGGGTGATGATTAAACTTATTGTGCGCTTTTTTTTTCATAGATTCTAATTGGATTATATGGATGCGTGTCGGAGTCCCAGATGCAAGCGGTATGGGACACAGGATGGCTGCAGTGGGGGAGTGTGTCTGTGTTGAATAGTAGTTTGGTTCACACGGGAATGAAAGGTAATGTGAATTTTGCATAGGGTGTGTTCTTGACCTGTTGGCTTTGTTTCCTCCATTCTCTCTCTCTCTCTCTCTCTCTCTCTCTCTCTCTCTCTCTCTCTCTCTCTCTCTCTCTCTCTCTCTCTCTCTCTCTCTCTCTCTCTCTCTCTCTCTCTCTCTCTCTCTCTCTCTCTCTCCCTTCCTCTCTTTCTCATGCTGTATCCTATTTGGTTTACATTTTCATTCATATTTCTCTCTCTCTCTCTCTCTCTCTCTCTCTCTCTCTCTCTCTCTCTCTCTCTCTCTCTCTCTCTCTCTCTCTCTCTCTCTCTCTCTCTCTCTCTCTCTCTCTCTCTCTCTCTCTCTCTCTCTCTTTCTTCTCTTCTTTTATAGTATTTCTATGGTGGCAAGTTTTTTTCTTTTCTTATTCATAATGTCCCCTTGTGGTGTGAATTAATACATTATTTTTCTGACTTTTTGCCACGAATGGACTGGATGAGCCATATTGATTAATACTCACCACTTTTGCTATTACGATCATCCTTGGTTATTGCTCAGAGGACTTCTAAATAATACCATGTAACGAAATGTATAAAGAATAGGTTATTGAAGAGAATATGATAAAAAGTGGATGATGGATAGAGAGAAAATATATAAAAGGGAATAAATAAACTGCCTTTCTTTATTTAAATTACCTGAAAAAAATATAATCTCTGAACGAATACAAAGACGAGTGACACGGACCCTCTGTAAAGGAGTGACATGTACAAGGGTAATAATGAGCTCCGTGTAATTGAGTATTGACCATATATAAACTGAGCTAAAGTAATTATAGCCAGGAGCTGCTCTTCTTGATGTCTTACTCGTCCCTGTTAGTCTTCCGCAAGTATCTCATTAGTGTGAAATGTCCTCGTGATTGCCTTCCAGAGCGTCTTATATTGTCTCATTACCGAGTCGTGGCGAGAAAGCTTCAGGTAAAACATCTTATTACCTGTGAATGGACGGGGACTTATATCTTATCCATGCTCGAGTTTATCTGTCTTTACACACACACACACACACACACACACACACACACACACACACACACACACACACACACACACACACACACACACACACACACACACACACACACACACACACACACACACACACACACACACATAAGATTATGACGAGACGAAAGAGGTGTTGAAATATGTGCACTGTTTCGGCGTGAATGTCAGTTCGGCTCATGAAGGGATGAACTGTATGAAGTCATCGTTTTCTGCTATTGGTTTCTTGGTATTCAAACAGTGCGCCAGATTTAGCTTCCACGAAAACCTCCTTCACACATCCGCTTAAGCTTGTCTGAATAATCCGGTTGCAGTAAAATTCCTCGTGACCTTAGCGCTTGTCCGGTTTAAGTAGCGTTTTGTTGAGATTTATTATTTCGCTTCATTTGAAAGGACTATCTTATTTTCATTCTTATTTTTATCTGACGTGTTTCATTTCGTCTCGATTCTTTGGGTACGAGTCAATAGCAACTGTTTTAAAGGAAAGACTTGGAGCTTAAGCCAAAAACAGCTTTACGTTTCCCAGAACAGAGTAGATTATTATTTCAGTAGATTTTTCGTGCGCTGAACTGACTGGAAAATTATATAAAGCTTGGTGTTGATTTTTTTTTTTTTTTTTTTTTTAAATATAACGTGATGAGTGATTTAATTTCGATTCTACCTTGTCAATTGTTCGTAGACTCAAAATGTGTTACTTGTAAGCTCTTTTTAGTTCCGCATGGAGTAACATTGGCTCTTTTGGTAATGCATTTTTCCTCGAACGGAAATTCAGTTCTAGGAAAATCTTTCGTGGCGGGAAAAGGTGAGACGCGCCAGGTGCTAAGGTGGGAAGAGTGGTGGTGGAGGCAAACCTTATGGCGGCAGTACACACACACACACACACACACACACACACACACACACACACACACACACACACACACACACACACACACACACACACACACACACACACACACACACACTTGTCGATGAATTTAAGTTTGTTTTTCCTTACTTATTCAGTTATTTATAAATTTCTCTTCATCAGTCAATTTAATGGTGATGGTGATGATGATGATAGTGGTCTCTTTTCTTTATTATTTGAAGCTAATGGTGCTGAATGTTTCTCTAGTCAATGTTGAATTTGAATGTTATAATAGTGAAATCATTGGCTATCATTCATCACTGTTATTTGGCTTGTGTCTGTCTGTTTGCTTACCTATTTGTTTATGTCTGTTTGTATTTGTCTCTCTTTACCTGTCTGCCTGTTTGTTTTTCTTCTTGCCTTGCTGCAATTATGTATCTTTGTCTGTGTTTGTTTTATCAATTAATTTCAGAAGTGAACACAAAAGATAAACACTGATGAATAAATACAGAGATAGATACACTGAACTTATTGGAATATCGTTCTGCATAAAGGGTGGTGCAGGAAAAGGTCATTTGTATAATGCACACTCCACTTAATTTCATAACAGAACACGTGACACAAGGTAAAGGGACGGAGGGAGCAGCAGCAGAACATATAGTGTATGGCCAGGCTGTTTCGAATCATACTTGCCTCGGGAAGCAAATGTTTCAGCGTTGCAAGGTGATGAGTGTTCCCGATCGTAATCCCATTCCGCTCGCCACAGTGGAAACAAACCTAATGGTCATATAGTAGTACTACATTAAGCCTTTTATTTCTGTGGTCTTTCTTTGTACAGATTCAGAGCACTGTGAGAGGAAAATTGTTTATGGATAGACAAAGGGCAGTTTAATTTTTTCATTGTAGACTACAAAAGAACACTAGATACTGCAGCAAAGTAAATATTTTAAACATTTTGGTTGATTATGGAGGAGTGGATGGATTATGTATTGAAAGGATTGCATTTTGGGAATTTTTAGGTTACTTATTAATTCATGGTGGTGTTCATTTTGATAATCATGTGAGCAAGAAAGGTAGACAGTGAATACAGGGTGATGCATGAGTCTATTCTCTTACTTTTATTATTATTATTATTATTATTATTATTATTATTATTATTATTATTATTATTATTATTATTATTATTATGAGACTTATAACCGTCACTCTGCTCATTAAGAGATTGTTTTTGGCGTCATTGACTGTTTCAAACGTATTTTTCTGATTTGTAAGTGTTTATCGTTACATTGAAGCTTGTGTCACTTAGCAGGAAACCAATCACAAAGGCAGCTATGAGCAACATCTTTAATAAGCCAAATGTTTCGACACTTTTCTCATGTCATCTAAAAAACGATAAAACAAATATAAGTATAAAAGAACAAAGTTAAAATACTAAGAAAATTACACATTAGTAAACATTTACACAATATTAAGTGGGTATGTTGAGAGAGTATTGTTGAGGGATGGCTTTAGTTGGGAAATATATAAGGACTCCAATATTCTTAAACTGTTTCTATTACAGGTGGCGAGGATACGAAAATTATTGAGATTGGGTTGAACCTTACAAGAGAGGCAGTGGTCTCGTATCGCGGAAAACGGGGCGTTGTGTAGCGGGCGCCCTGTTCTGGCAGACTGACCTAAATTCTCACTGACTCAGTTTATAAGTGAGCGCAAGGTGCTACCCATATACTCAGCCTGGCAGCTGTGACGAGTAAACATTTTCATAACACATCTCTAACGCCATTATTACAATATCTATTTTCTGTATCCATACCTCTCAGTGAATATTACTTCTTTATTCATCCCACACACAGAAACTCATTAACTCTTTACTTTTTAATTAATCGAGGTATCCTGTAGATCAATACCCAGTAAAGCAGGCATCAGATAAATATAGAATAATTAGCCGCTACAAGTATTCCTGAGTGTCTGGCGAATGGTACTTTGATCAGTGTAAACCCGCGTTGATTGGCTGGCACGGATCACAGGCAGGAGGCGCACATATGAATGACACCCTTCAGCTGGACGTGGTGTTCGATATAACGAGGTAATGAGAAAATGCGGATATGCTATCTTTATTGCGGTTCGCTGGCAAAATTGTACTGAAAAGTATCTTTCAGAGAGGTGTCATTGCTGGCTTTGATGCAGGAGGTACTTTTAGGGTCGTTGTTTATCATCATCATCATCATCATCATCATCATTTTGTGTTATTTACTGTCAGACAAATGTTTCTGGCACCATTTCCACATATTAGAGAAGAGAGAGAGAGAGAGAGAGAGAGAGAGAGAGAGAGAGAGAGAGAGAGAGAGTGAGTGAGTGAGTGAGTGAGTGAGAGAGAGAGATAGATTGTATGTGTGTCTGTGTTCCTGTATATGTATTGAAAATAAAAAATCAGAATACCACAATTCACAAAACGAAAAACCACAATCTGTTCAACGCGAACTTCGAAAAAAAAAATTATAAACTTTGGGATGGATAGAAGTACGATTCCCTGGACCACTTCTCTTGCGGGCAGAAGAGGAGGAGGAGGAGGAGGAGGAGGGGGGGGACAGGGCGTTTTGTCAAAAGTTTGGGTGTAGCACCGATTTCATCTTCGTCGATGTCATTGGAACGCGAGACTGATCAAACACCGCTGAGGGGTTTCCAGGCTTTATTGTTCTCACACCAGTGCTTTAAAGGTACTGGAAACTCCAATTCTTCTCTTCTTTTCTAGGTTCATGATCGAGTTTTACAGGAAGCTTCTTTTTCATTTTTTTTTTTTTTTGAAGGACATGTCAACTCATAAGATTATAAAAAGTTTAATGCCGCTGCAAGAGACCATCAGACCAATACGTGGTAGTCCCTGTGTGAATAAAACTACCTGAATCCATTTATCATCCTCATCCATAAATTTGTCAGGTATTTTAAATTTCTGTATTGATTTAGCACTAACAACATGATTTCAAGTATTTTCTCTCACTTTACTATATTTTCGGAATGCAGGAGACTTTTTGAAGTACTGGAAACTACATCCCGTTTTTTTTTTTCAATTTAGAAACCCCAGTATTCAATAAATTTTCTCATTAGGGCATTTTAACCCCTTCAGTATTATGACACTTTACTATATTCATTCTGTTTACTATTTGGTGATTTCATACAGCTTTAGAAACACATGGGGGGATTAAAATAATGAAGACTGTGGCCATTAATCTGACCTCTATAGATCCTTCCTAATGTCAATAAAATGGTCTCATTGTAAACAAATCTTAAGGTAAAATGTGTCCCAGTACTGAAGAGATTAATGAATATTGAATGAAGTACCGAGTCGCTGTTTTTACGTTGACATTTAAACAGTACTGAAAGCCGCTTATTTTCTTCTTTTATTTCGGAAAGCAAATCAAATTCTTTTAATGATTCTTCTTTAGTTAAAAAAAAAAAATGGAAAAAAAATTAAACGTTTACCTATCTTTATTGATCGCACCGCCTCGCAGGTCTGTGTTATCTCTACTATCTGTAAAGTCGATCTCTCTCTCTTCTCCAGCTTTGGCCCAAGATCCAACCTCGAAGTTTATTTATAGGATTCTCTCTCTCTCTCTCTCTCTCTCTCTCTCTCTCTCTCTCTCTCTCTCTCTCTCTCTCTCTCTCTCTCTCTCTCATCTCTCTTTAGCTGATTCTAACTACGGGTGTTACTGAAGTTCTTCCTAATGATGCTTTATGTTCTCTTGACCTGCGCTTCGGGGACCATATGCTTCTATTTAATTCAATGATACTTCTTTCTAATTGTGTTGCTGCTCTTATAACTCTATCGGTAAAATTTTTCATCTTTGTCACTCTTCGTCCTTTCCTCTTACCGTAAACCTCAAGGGGAAAGAAGAGTGACCGCTGGGTTATGTCTAAAAATTGAGTCAAAGGGAATTTAATTTTATCTTCTTCAGTACCATGACGTGTTTTCATATTCATCTTGGTTACTATTTGGCAGTTCTATGCAGCTTCAGAAACTTATGTCGGGGATTAAAATAGTGAAGACTCTAACCAGTAATCTTCTGACCTCCATAGACCCTTCCTAGTGTAAATCCTAATGTAAATCTTGTGGCTAATTCTATCGGCTCTATAAGGAGACTAGCAATCGAGTGGGTATTTATTTCTTTATATTTTTGTAGCCCTTGGCCAGTCCTCCTCTTTTATATGAAAAAAAAAAAAAAAATTAGAATCGTCCAGTCATACCCAAAACTCATGGTAAAAAAGAGTCCCAGTACTGAAGGAGTTAATCTTGTCTTTCTTTTAGCAGAATTGTGTGTGAGAGTCCGTTGTATTTCAGCTAGTCTGTTCTATGTCTACATTTCGATGCTTGCTATTCTTCTGAAACTGTTAATTGCAAGTCTGGCAGTTAAGTGGGGCCTTTTTTTCTTTGTTCTTGGCCAGTTTCACCGCTCACATGAAAATAAGTCACCCTCCAGCCATATCTTGTGAAAGTGTTAATCTTGCTATTTTCTTCCTGAATTTGACAGTATAGGAATGATAAGAATTAGGGAGTATTTTCACCTTTTTAATTCTTTCACCCACCACTTCTTGGACAATCTGATCTATCTGTCAGTTTGTCACTTTTTATTTCATAACGTATTCTTATAACGACATTCGTTTCTGTTTTTCGTATCTATTGGTTGATCTTAAACCTTTTAACTCCTATATGGCTCTTCTTTCTTTAAATAGTAACCATTCTGAGACATTGTTCTTGCTTTACAGCCACCTGCACACATTATATTGCCTAAGAATTGCAAAATGTACAACTTTTATTCCTTCCCTTATTGTACTTGCACATAAAGATTCAGTGTTGTGAACTGTTGTATGTCGCAGTGAAAGGGTTCATTTACCACAAGAATGTATTTTTTTATTCGTTGTTCAGGCGCAGTTTCGTTATTATCACATACTTCTGCAGGGTTGGGTTCTTGGCTATTCTCGTCCGTCTTTGCAGCTTTATCGTGATGGCCTACTTAGCAGAGAAATGGTGTTATTAAATATTTCTGTAACACGAGATTAGGAATGAGTGAGCGCTGCATCCTCCTGCATATTTTCTTAGATAAACCTTGTAATATTTTCCCGGAATAATTATCGCTGCTAATTATGGAAGGATCAAACTATTTTAATGATAAAACTTCGGGCTTTTGGATGTATTTAGTATGAAAATTTCACCCAAAGGGAAAATGAAGTAATCTTACCCAAGCGTCTCCGGCGGGAAAAACTTTGACGAAACTCGTGACTTTTTGAATAATTTCGTTATATATTTTTAGTCAGTAATTATTTTGACTTGCGATATTTTGTTGGTTTTTCTCCGTTTTTTACTTCTCTCCGTTTTTTATTTTTTTTAATTTTATGTCTCCGTTTTTACATATCTCTGTTTTTTTATTCTACATCTCTCCGTTTTTTACATCTCTCCGTTTTAAATCTCTCCGTTTTTATTCTATATCTCTCCGTTTTTTACATTTCTCCGTTTTTATTTTACATCTCTCCGTTTTATATCTCTCCTATTTTTACATCTCTCCGTTTTAAATCTCTCCGTTTTTATTTTACATCTCTTCGTTTTAAATCTCTCCGTTTTTATTTTGTATTTCTCGTTTCACATCTCCGTTTTACATCTCTCCGTGTTTACATCTCTCCGTTTTTACATGTCTCCATTTCCTTCACGATATTCACGGTTATTTCTCTTCTTTTCTCATTTTTTTCCTCTCTTTTACTTCTCTTCACTTTGCTCTCGCCTTTTTCTCTCCGCAATATTGTTTTTTTTCTTTAACTTTTATATCTTTTCACTTTTTCTCTTCGTCTTTTTGTGAGTTTCTTTTTTTTTCCTTTCCGATTATTTCTTTTTTTTTTTTTCTCTCGAGGATTTTGTCAAGCTCCTTTTTCCGTTCTTTGTATTATTTCAGTTTTATATGCATTGTTTTCTACAGTTTCTCTCTCTTTTTCATATTTTTATTTCTTTTCTTCCCTCCACTGCATCATTTTCTCATGCGATAATTTAAAAAAAAAGTTTCCTTCCGCCACTTTTCTGCTTTACCTTTCTACTTTCTCTCTTTTTCTCGCTTGTTCCATAAATTTTACATGCGATAATTCAAGTGTTTTTCTTCCCATTTACTCCTTCATTACTTTTTGCATCTCTTCTCTTTCTCGCTTCATCATTTCCTCATACGAAAATTTAAGTCTTTTTTCCACCTTCCTGCTCCACTTCACAATTTTTTTTTCTAATCTCTTCCTCGCTTCATCATTTCTTTATACGAATTGAAGTTTTCATTCCCTTCCTGCTTCACTATTTTTCGTATCTCCTCTTTGCGCTTCATCATTTCCTAATGCAATAATTTGTTAAGTTTTTCTCGGCCTTCCTGCTTTACTTCACTATTTTCTTCTCTCTCGGTTCTTCCTCCAGCTGGTTCAGGTCCCCGAGAGGCAACAGCTCGTCTCCCACTAATCCCTAAGCGCCCCAGCCTTCACTAATTACCCCGGATGCGTCTTTACTCAAACAGAGAGGGAACTTGTGAGTGTTTTTATCCCATTTATCAAGAACTACACACACACACACACACACACACACACACACACACACACACACACACACACACACACACACACACACACACACACACACACACACACACACACACACACACACACACACACACACACACACACACACACACACACACACATTTAATTTACTGGCCACACACACGTGAATCAGCACTGTTTGCATTAAAGATTCCAAGAAAAGAGTGTGTATGTTATAAATTGTAAAGAAAAAACTAAAAAAAAAAAAAAAAAGATAGATGGAATGTGTATCTAGTCGAAGTTATCACGTAAAAAAAATAGATCAATTGCAAATAGATGGACAAACTGACGTACTGATTGACTGAAGAACACAAAGAACACACACACACACACACACACACACACACACACACACACACACACACACACACACACACACACACACACACACACACACACACACACACACACACACACACACCAGACAAGCGCCACCGTGTATCCCTTCCAAACCTTATCTGAATTTTTGCCATTTTCGACTTTATTTATTTGATTTGATTATTTATACGTGACGTGGGATTCATTTCAATCTTCAGAATATAATTTTGTCCGGCCAACCATGTTAATTAACAAAGCGGAAATATATACATATTATTCAACAATTTTTAGTCGAATATTTCTTTTGGTACGGAGGTGTGAGTGGAATAAATAAATAAATAAATAAATACTGAAATTTTGAAGGAACAAAATTCAAAACTGAAGCACAAAAATATATATATTGTTGCTGGAAAATTCACACCAAAACCTTCCATGTGGCGCTGGAACTTCCTTCGGTGTAGAGAGAGAGAGAGAGAGAGAGAGAGAGAGAGAGAGAGAGAGAGAGAGAGAGAGAGAGATGCAGAGAAAAGCTAATACGACAGGTTTTTAATAGGTTTTTGAAATATCTTAAGGTTTTATACGTACTAACAGCTCATGTTTCGTGTATGTTGTGCTTCAATGGTCTACTTCGCCGCTCCCGGAGTCAATAAGGAAGAAGAACGGCGCATTTAGCCAAAAGCAAACTGTTGTGAAGCTTGTCAAAGTATTCAGTTCAATGGGTCGAGTGAACTATAGTGTGTCTACTTTAAAGTGGCTCCAGGGTCTCAGTCTGAATGGTGTCCCAGAGAATGCGTGGTTGTCAGATCTTGAGGAAAACCGAGAGCTGTCCTTGTAATAAGTGCGGTGATCAACAGAAAACAAGTATTATTCACATCAAATCAATTACGCTATCAAAAAGCTACAATATATTTGAAATCCAGGAGCCATTTTAGAATAGACAGACTATAGAATGATCGCTTTTGAGAGAGAGAGAGAGAGAGAGAGAGAGAGAGAGAGAGAGAGAGAGAGAGAGAGAGAGAGAGAGAGAGAGAGAGAGAGAGAGATGAAAGGCATATGATTAGATATTATCGGATAGGAATCAGCAGCTTAGACAGAGCATACTAACATTCTTCATTGATTCCCCTCTGAGTCTCACCGAACACTCATTATTTGCGGTGCGATTGTTGCCCGTTGAACTGCTGGGACTATCACCTTTAATCTCTACTGTGGCTTTTGGATCAGAGCGAAATTGAATTGGACGGTGCTGGTGCTGGTGCTCGTGCATTGGGGGATGGTACGCTACATAGATACGAGGTTGAATGGGAGTAGGAAGGTCCCGAGGGTGGTGAGGCATGACGGGAAATGTTCTTAATTCCTCGTATGGAGCGGACGGGATGAAGTTACTTTGGAATTCCTGGTATGTGCTGTGTTAAAATGCTCGTCTCTCTCTCTCTCTCTCTCTCTCTCTCTCTCTCTCTCTCTCTCTCTCTCTCTCTCTCTCTCTCTCTCTCTCTCTCTCTCTCTCTCTCTCTCTCTCTCTCTCTCTCTCTCTCTCTCTCTCTCTCTCTCAATTTACTCTTCTTCTCTGCCTTGTTGAGTCTTTACCAAATGATGTGGTATGTGGTGTGTGTGTGTGTGTGTGTGTGTGTGTGTGTGTGTGTGTGTGTGTGTGTGTGTGTGTGTGTGTGTGTGTGTGTGTGTGTGTGTGTGTGTATAGGTGTGTGTGTAGTGAGCAGGTGTACTTGTGTGTTTGATTGACAGGTGTGTATGTGATGAGTAGGTATGTGTATGATAGAGCAGGTGTGTGTATAAGAGAGCAGGTGTGAGTGTGATAGAAGGGTGTGTGTGTAATAGTGTTGTGCGTGCTGTGATGGGTGAGTGGTTGGTTTGTCAATAATTGATGGAAGAGGTGTTGTTGTGTGTGTGTGTGTGTGTGTGTGTGTGTGTGTGTGTGTGTGTGTGTGTGTGTGTGTGTGTGTGTGTGTGGATGACAAATATTTGCAGTTTCACAGATTACATTCAAAATGACATATCTTCGTTATCAATTTACTTTTATTATTACTGTTATTGTTATTATTATTATTATTATTATTATTATTATTATTATTATTATTATTATTATTATTATTATTATTATTATTATTATTATTATTATTATTATTATTATTATTATTATTATTATTATTATTATTATTATTATTATTATTATTATTATTTATTATTATTATTATTGTAATCATCACACACACACACACACACACACACACACACACACACACACACACACACACACACACACACACACACACACACACACACACACACACACACTTGAGGTAGTGATATTGGGTTCCTTCTGAAGGAAATGCAGTCACTATGTATCTTATTTTTAACATATGTGGACACACGAAGCACACGTCAGCTATATGTGTGTGTGTGTGTGTGTGTGTGTGTGTGTGTGTGTATGTTTATATAGAATCATAAGCAGAATTAAAGAGAGCCTGTGACTTGACGTTGCAGCAGCCAAACTGAGACAATTGGTGGAGAGGCGAAGCAAAAACTTAATAAAGGCATCACAAACAGACCAGCTGCGATACGCCATCTGGGTTGAAATGCACCACCTGTCCTTAATGAAGAGCAGACGATTCATCAAAGCGGCTCCACTCACGTAAAAAAGAAGGAAAGAAGGAAAATACTGGCAGCTCATCCAAACTTCTTTAGTGACGCACCATATCCGAGAAGAAAGGAAATATAAATAAAAGGAGAATTGAGTACCTTCAGTAAAATAACGTTCACTTTTAAGTATAGTATAGTAGAAATGCGATACTAGAAATTTGTTTTATTATTCATTTATTTTGGGCGGTAACTTGTACTGCCGGAGTGCCTAAGAAGAAGAAGAAGAAGAAGAAGAAGAAGAAGAAGAAGAAGAAAGAGCATTAGGTTCTCTTTTGTTTTCTCTTATTTTCTTTTTTTTCCTATATTTTCTATTTTATCTTTATTCTTTGTATTTTCTGTCTTTGTGAAGGTTCTCTGAGACATCCCATCTTCACCAACCCAAGTATTAGAAGCCACTGAAAGAGAGAAAAAAGGGATATATTCAGATTGTTACAGACATTGAGAGAGAGAGAGAGAGAGAGAGAGAGAGAGAGAGAGAGAGAGAGAGAGAGAGATTTTTTACCAACGCTGAGCTAGAATCAAACGGTCAAATGCATTTTTATTGGTGCCGTACAAAGGTAGTTTGGTTATTGCCAGCCTGGGAAACTTAAAATGTGACATGGTAGTTTGGAATCAAATTACACTTTGAGTGATGTTATAGAACGCGCAGGGGAAAAGTCCGTCTGTGTGTATGTATGTGTGTGTGTGTGTGTGTGTGTGTGTGTGTGTGTGTGTGTGTGTGTGTGCTGAACCTTGAAATATGCATCTACATATTATTCTTATACGCATAAATGATTTTCGTTCCATGCATTGTTAAACATTTAATTCATTTTTCAAAACTATCGTAGGGTTGATAATCTATTCAGTCCTTTATCAACCTCAAATGACGCTATGACCCGGGCTAAATGACTGAGGAATGGCCAGATTAGCGACGACGACGAGGAGGAGGAGGAAGAGGAGGAGGAGGAGGAGGAGGAGGAGGAGGAGGAGGAGGAGGTGAAGGAGAAGGAGGTGGAGCAGTAACAAGAGGAGGCCAAGGCAGAGTAGTGTAACTGAGGGGAATGACGCCTGGCCTTTGTGGAGAGTTGCCAGCCTGAATAGGTTCTGATGAAGTAAGGAAGGCAAGGCTTACGGTAAAGGCGACAGTATAGAAGTTTTCGCATTTTTAGAACTGCTCGTGGGAAGGCACTGTGTTGGTAATGCACTTGCTTATAGTGTTGGTGGAGAGTGAGTGTTTCAACCGGTTTAGTTGAATTTATGAAGGCGAGGGTAGTTCGACTTTACCATTAGTCGTTTCAAGTGGGAAATTTTTAGGCACTTATATTGTTTCAACCGGTTTAGATGAATTTATGAAGGCGAGAGTACTTGGAACTTATCCTGAACTGTTTCAAGTGGGAGGTTTCTAGACACTTATATTCTGTCTGTTTGGCGCTTTTGTCCTTGTATGGGCCCGTCACCTCAGTGGGTATTTTTTATTGTAATTTTTGTTGCCCTTGTTGGCGCTCTACATAAAAAAAAAATGGAGTAATAAGATTTCACTGTTCATTTTCACTGTCTTCTGTGAACTTTGGCCGCATATATAAAAAAAATAGTGAAGTAAAGAGAGGGAGAAAAAAAAAAAAAGATAAAAAAAGAAAGATAATTTTTGATAGTCGACAAAGGTTTTAACAGAGAGGCGGCAGCAGAGTTCAGCCACGGCGGCCACCCACCGGCCCTCCCCTATTAAGCTCCGCCCACAGCACCAAATTTTTACTGTCTTACCCTTCGGTCTAAGAGTACCTAGAGGCTAGCCGGTAATGGTAGTGTGTGTGTGTGTGTGTGTGTGTGTGTGTGTGTGTGTGTGTGTGTGTGTGTGTGTGTGTGTGTGTGTGTGTGTGTTCGTTTTGATGGCACACTTCAAATTATTCCTTTCTTTTATCATTACTATACATGCATTCTTTTAACTTCTTCAGTAATGGAGCGCATTTTTTTGTGTGATTAGACGATTTAAGGATTTTAGGATTTATGGAGGTCAGAAGATTAATGGCTAGAGTCTTCACTATTTCAATTCCCACACAAATTTCTGAAGCTACCGTCAAGTAGTAAGCAGAATAAATACGAAAACGCGTCATGGTATACTGAAGGGATTAAAACACGGTCAGGAGAAATGCACGAATACATCTCACATTATTCTTACCTTAGCAGTTGTATACCTGTGATTTGAGTTTCCTTGTACATTTTTTCCACACCTTCCACTTCTTTCGGCGTTTCCTTTCACAGGTGAGCGGGGAGAGCACAGCAGAGGGCAACAGGTACCGTAGTCTCCCTTACCTTGCCGTCCAGATCATTTTGGAGGCACGTAAGTACTCGCTTATCCCATAAACTGCCTCTTCTTTAGTTATAAAAGTGCCATCTACGTGAAAACCTGGCGCGTGAAGACACTGCCCGCCACTATCCGCTCCAGCACCTTCCCGCCTGTGACACAAGGCCTAGGAGTAATGACGGGACGGGAGGTGTGTGGGTTTTCTCGAGGTGCGGGAGGAGTGACGCTAAGGAGCAAACATTCCCAGCACGTCTTCCCGCCTAAGTTTATGAGACCGCATTCCCAGGCTGAGGGTAAATCCTTCAAGAGGCAGAGTTGGTTGTTCATAATTTATCGCCGCCTTTCCCATATACTCCGCCGTGAAATTGGGGCAAGACCTCCACTTGTTAGCGTTAGTGTTTTTTTCTCTTATCAGTTTCCTAGGTTATTGTTGTCTTCGTTTTCATTAGCAGCTATATTATTCTCCACATCTTTATCATCATTAAAACCATCATTGCAATTGGCTTCTCAAAGGACGCTCCTCTCCTGTGTGTGTAGTGTTCTCATCACGGCAGGTGTTGGTGTCTCTTGCGTCATCAGTTCACTGACGAGGGCAGCTGGATGTGTGGGTGGACTGAAGTAGTGTATTATTGTGTGTGTCTAGTGGTGGGGGTGGTGGTGGTGGTGGTGGTGGCGGTGGTGTGTATTGGATTCTTTATTTGTTATAAGTAAGTGTTTTCTGCTTCTTATATCAAGCTATTTAATTAATTGAGAGAAGCACGTACTATTTTTTTTTCCCAAGATGTAACTACCTATAAATCACTGATGAGGCAGGAGGTTCATAGCCAACGTTCGTGTTTTCTCATGTAGCCACAAAAAATAAATGAACACAGAGATTAATCTGAAACAACCGCGTAACGATTTTCAAGAATGTTACAAAAAAGTATGGATGACTAATTAAGGTGAAAGTCTTTGGGTGGTGTTAGTGCTTTCCGCTTGCAGTCCTCGAGGCTCAAACTCTCATTCCTTACAGATACACACACGCTTGTCTGGGTGTATTTTCCTCGGGAAGGCTCAGGCTCCAATTTCAAGGGTCTGTGACTTTGTTTGGAAGAAATAGATTAAGTGGAATTCTCGCCCCAGCCTCGCTATCACATATCCACGAAGAACCATGAGTGTGCCGTGCGAGTGGGGGCAGAGAGGACCGCCATTCACGATACAAGAATGCAATACACAAGTTTATGGTGTGCAGTATATCCAGCAAGTGTCTCTCAAGAACACTGCCTATCGCTGCGGAATATCTGCCAATTTTACGCAGTACTTGAGAAGAGTTAAGGGAAACAGCGCCCAGGGAATCTACCAGCCTACCACAATCATGTGAAAACTTACCTCACACGTCAGAAACTTAATCTCTCACAGAGTATTCCTTTCTAGAGTTAGCTGGTCTGGAACATCTCACCTCACTCGCCAAGACCTGGTTTTGTGCAGCGAGTAGCGGTGTAAATAAGGCACGGTGTAGCTACAAAGTTGTGTGATGTAGTGGTCTTGCCCCTACACACCACTCCTGAGGCGCTACACGTCCCGCCACCTGACCCTACTGGGAAACTTTCCAGACTTTTACTCCCAAGTCGTGTTTGGGAACGGTTCACCTCGGTAGCCATGACAGTGTTACGGCAAAAACAAGCCAGGGAAGATAGAACTAGAGATGGAGAGATGCTGCCAGAAGTTTTGCTACGGTGACCCGGAATACACAGAAAGCTAGCGGAGATAAATGGGTAAGCTCGTGGTATGACTGACTCTCTCCTGCAGGAAACTTGTAGGTGGCGATTACGATAATTGTGGTGGTGGTGGTGGTGGTGGTAAAGATGACGGCAATTATAGTTGTCTCACTAAGCTTGGAAGACTCCATTGTTGTCATGTAATCTCTCTGCCTATTGTAGTGTGAAATGTGCTTAACCCCTTCAATACTGAGAGGCATATTCACCATGATTTTTGGGTGTGATTAGACGATTTTTATTTGCATTAGGAAGGGTCTATGGAGCTCAGAAGATTAATGACCAGAGTCTTCACTATTTTAATTCCCACATAGGTTTCTGAAGCTGCATAAAATCACCAGATAGTAACCAGGATGAATATGAAAACGTCTCATGGTACTGAAAGGGCTAATATCGTGTTAACTTGGTGGATTTAGTAGTTCATTAGCAATACTACATGCGAGAGAGAGAGAGAGAGAGAGAGAGAGAGAGAGAGAGAGAGAGAGAGAGAGAGAAGCAGAAAAACACGGAGAAGCAGAAAACATGTGTGCGAAGGAGGTTGAAATCTATGCCCTGACGAATGAGAGAGACAAAAAAAAACTAAAAGAAAAGCAAAGAGAGAGAGAGAAAAAAAAAAAAGCAAGGCCTCGCGTGGGGTACGTATAAGCCGTCTGGTAATGATTGAGGAGGTCCTTGTGCATGTTTTTGTGAGCTGGATACCTGCCTGCTTGTCCCGCCTGCTCTGCTCTGCCCCGTCTGTCTGAACTGATGGCGGGGGCGGGGCTGGCGTGGGTTGGGTTTGATGTATCGAGGATGGGTCGTGTCATGCTACCTCTACTAACACGATACATTTACTAACCACACCTTCTCCTGCATGAATTTGATACGTAAGGGTGATTTCAGTGGCCGGGTAAAGATTTCAGTTTGAGTTGTATTCACGTGAGAGCGATAACGATTACTCTTGCTGGGAGAGAGAGAGAGAGAGAGAGAGAGAGAGAGAGAGAGAGAGAGAGAGAGAGAGAGAGAGAGCACGAACTATAAAAAAGATTCAACGTATTACCGATTATGGCCGTTCGATTATGTAGATGTAGTGTGTGTGTGTGTGTGTGTGTGTGTGTGTGTGTGTGTGTGTGTGTGTGTGTGTGTGTGTGTGTGAGAGAGAGAGAGAGAGAGAGAGAGAGAGAGAGAGAGAGAGAGAGAGAGAGAGTGTGTGTGTGTGTGTGTGTGTGTGTGTGTGTGTGTGTGTGAGTGTGTGTGTGTGCGCGCCTCACCTCCTTGAAACACAACGCTCCTTTCCTGCGATTGTGAGGCATGGTGAAGTTAAAAGCGGAGCAACGGGAAGTGACACAGTCCCTTAAAAGGCGCCACTAAAAGCATACGTACCTTCAGGTTTAGACCGACACTGGCTGCACCATTACGCCTTAAGCCTAACGCCGGGCCACGGGGCTTGATGGAATAGAATAGTTTGTGTGTATGTATGTGTGTGTGTGTATGTATGTATGTATGTATGTATGATCTCTATTCAAGAAAGGTTTCGTTATCTCACCATGACTATTTTCGATGGCTACAAAAGATGACTAGTTGGATTACTATTTCCCCTGTTAATAATGTAGAAATATTATTAACCCGTTCAGTACTATGACGTGTTTCCATATCCATTCTGCTTACTATTTGGTGATTTTATACAGCTTTAGAAATTCACATCGGGGGTTAAGATAGTGAAAACTGGCTATTAATCTTCTGACCTCCAAAAATCCTTCCTGATGTCAATAAAGTGGGTTAATCGTACACGAATCTCAAGGTAAAAATGTGTCTCAGTACTGAATGGGTTAATCTGCTACTAGAAAGTAAAAAAAAAAAAACTCCCGTAAAACTCTTATAACTTCAACTAGAGTCTTGAAAGTAACATAGATGAAGCGTAGAGTGTTTCAGAGTATAGACCTAAGTGTGTGTGGGAAGAGAGGCTTGATGGAATAGATGGTATAGAATAGCATATCTGTGTGGGGAGATAGGGTAGTAGTGGGTATTATTCCATGTCCCGTCTAATACGTATAGGCCTAGAAATTCCATCATGGTGCAGCTTTACAGTAATCGAGGTATACTTACAGATACCAAAGCATTAACGGTGCTAGTCTAGTCTCTGTGGCTCCATTCCGTTCCACTCCATTGCTCTCACACATCTGGAAAGGAACTGTAATGTATCTTGGTGCTGAGGTTCCACGGTTACCTGTACATCTATCTGCTTTATTTTTTTTTCTTTTCTACCTTTATTTTTTGTAAGAGGGGAAAGCTGGCCAAGGACAACGATAAACGATTAAAAGAAAGGTATTGTGTTTAGTGTATATGAGTTTTGAGGACTAGAGGCTCAGTTGTAATAGTAAAGACTCTTGTTACGTATTTCCAACTAGAGCATTTATTTTTGTGGTGTTTTCTTTCTTCCGCTTTTAATGTTGTGCCTTTGGTCAGCGTCTTTCACACATAAAGAAAAATGTAAAAAAAAAAAAAAAACAAAAACCTTTAACTTCTACATTTTTACGAGTGTTTTATTTGAACCCATTAGCTTCGGTTTACAAACACCCACTTACGTACTTGTGTGCAGATGTAGTAGAGAGAGAGAGAGAGAGAGAGAGAGAGAGAGAGAGAGAGAGAGAGAGAGAGAGAGAGAGAGAGAGAGAGAGAGAGAGAGAGGGTGGGGGTGGGGAGACTTTTCTGACGACCACGGCTATCATTCGTGGAAGAAAACTTAGGAATGAGATTGTAAGAATAAACGTGAGTGAGAAAGAAAGAATGAATTAGTTAAGAAACCAAAAAAATGAGGTAGATGAGAGTAAGAGCAGAGAGAGAGAGAGAGAGAGAGAGAGAGAGAGAGAGAGAGAGAGAGAGAGAGAGAGAGAGAGAGAGAGAGAGAGAGAGAGAGAGAGAGATAGTAAAAGAAATAAGTTGGGAAGTGTTTTGGTGAGAGCTACTGTCCCATCGATCACTGTGTAGGCGTCTTCTGAGTTACAGCTTCCCGAATTCTGATGACTCTCCTGGACTCAACCTGGCTTAGTATGACGTGCCTGGCTTACCTGATTCGCTGCCTTACCTTTACCATTACCTGTCCAGTGTCTCCACGTGGCTTCGTATTCGCCAGTATATATATTCTGGTAGTCTTTTTCTAGGTTATTGAATGATGTTAGTACTTTCTTCCTTCGTTTCTTCATTCGTTCACCTGTTCATGTTGTACATTCATGTGTAGGTTTTGTGTCTGTGGTTATATAATGTTTTTCCTTCCGTCCATTTGTCTCTTTTTTTATGTACGGTTATCTACTGAATTTGTTATCGATCGATAACAACACACACACACACACACACACACACACACACACACACACACACACACACACACACACACACACACACACACACACACACACACACACACACACACACACACACACACACACACACACACACACACACACACACACACACACACACACACTTCACTTGATGTAAGCAGTAAGTGGCTGGTAGAGGATTCACGTGTTCGCCAGACACACACAGTTTGCTGAACCTGCTGCTGCTGTCAAAGGCAAAGAAAGTCTCACAATCTTACTGGAAACTGCCACCGAGCACATGTGAAGGAAGGTGGCTCAAGAAGTATGGAAATATTCAGCGGTGGGACAAGTAACACGGGAATCTTATAGTGAACCGCATAGAAAAGAAGGATGATAAAAAGTTGAATATTTCAGTGACGCAACAAAGCGAAAATTTGTTCCCCCATGAGGTTTTATTTTTATTTCTCTACTTTGCCTGTCAGGAAAGTGAAGGAAGGTACTCCCGAGAGCGGAATATATAACTACATGCTGTGAAGGCCGAGCAGCAGCAGTAGTAGTAGTAGTAGAAGTAAAGGCAGCAGGAGTAATAGTAGTAATAAAAGTAATAAAAAAGTTGGTACAGGAAACGCTATACGTAGGGTTGTGGAACATTAATATCGTGTAGGGAAGAGAAAAATGTTAATTCGTGAAGTCTTAAAGAGTTCCACCATTCCCCTCCATGCAAAGTGGCGGTGTGCGGGGAGGCGTTTACTTTTCCACCAGATCGTTTTACATTTCGAAAAGTCTCGTGTGTCGCTACCCCTTGTGAATTTATCTCTGGTGAATGCGTTACGTCCTGTCCCTTTGCTTGATTAAGGCAACTACAATTCCAAAAAGAATACCCATTGCTGTTAAAAGACACTAACTTTCTAGTATCTTAACACACACACACACACACACACACACACACACACACACACACACACACACACACACACACACACACACGTGCTGTTCAGGCTTCTAGGACAATAGAACTTTGAATTAAAAGAAGATAACAGGAGACAAGGAGAGAGAGAAAGGGAAAAAAGGAAGGGGGAAAGGGGGGAAGGAAAGGCTGGGAAGAAAGAATAAAAGAACATCATAGAAGTAAAGAATAAAGCATGAAATAAAACGAAGCTCCACACCAGAGAGGAAAATATATCGCGAGGGGAAGGGTGGAAGGGATTTTAGCTTTGGGGTGAGTCAAGGGAGGCTGGTGTGGGGATTATGCCGTGGAGGAGGAGGAGGAGGAGGAGGAGGAGGAGGAGGAGGAGGAGGAGTGGTATGTAGGCAACAAGAGAGAGAGAGAAATAGAGGGAGAGAAGGAGAGAGAGAGGAGAGAGATCCAAGTCAACAAGATAGACAAGGGGGAGGAAATCAGTAAAGACGACAAGACAGGGAGATGTTGTCAGCGGAGAGAGAGAGAGAGAGAGAGAGAGAGAGAGAGAGAGAGAGAGAGAGAGAGAGAGAGAGAGAGTGCGCTTCAGTTTATATGGAGACAGTTCTTACCAGGTTTACAAACGTCAACAAACAAAACCTGTCACGCTCCACGAACAAAAGTCTTCATTTTTTTTTTTTTTGCGTTTTTCGAACATTTTTTTTTCTTTTTTCTTCTCCTTTTCTTTAATATGAGACTTGAACTGAATTTTTGGCGCCACTGATTTGATTTGTCTTGGTTGTTTATAATGTTAACTTTGCATTTTGACAAGAAATATAAGGTGTATGGTACGTGAGAGAGAGAGAGAGAGAGAGAGAGAGAGAGAGAGAGAGAGAGAGAGAGAGAGAGATTGTATTGTCTTCCGTATAATACTGTTTCCTCTCCGTGTTTCTTGTGGAGTATTTTGTCTCAAGGGTGTCAGAATGAAAGAAAATCCATGGAACACATATGTTTCATTATTTTTGTGCCATATAAAACAGAGTACAAACTACACGAACACACTACACGTACAGTCGTCCGCTCCTGCCTTCACTAAGACGAGGCGGTCTCAATACAGTCCTGCCGGCAACCCTTCAAACTAGCAATAACACCACCACCTCAGAGGAGGTGGTGGCGCTACACTGGCCCGCGCACACACACACACACACACACACACACACACACACACACACACACACACACACACACACACACACACACACACACACACACACACACACACACACACACACAGACATGATAAGGTCTTAAGCGTGTCCTCTCCTTGTCCGTGGAGACGCTTCGACCACCTGCAGGTCTTTCATGGCTGGCTCTCGAGGATGTAGGGTGTGGTGACGTGGTTGAGTTTAGCGCCTCTAACATGCTAGTGTTTGTCGCAGCTCAGTGTCAGTAAGTGAGACTCTGGTGAGATGTACAAGTTACCAAAACAACGATCTCACCTCACCTCCATTGTTTACACACTATGATACACACAACACATCAGCATCACCGGTGCTGTGTAGGTCAGCACTCAGTACAAAATGAATGCATTCAAGAAACAGTTAAAGGAATATTATAATGTTACTTAATTAATCAATTAATTAATCAGGATAAGTATATATATATATATATATATATATATATATATATATATATATATATATATATATATATATATATATATATATATATCATTGCCTTTTCGAAAGACTGGCCATCAAAACTGTAGGCTAACATTACTGTATATTCTTGGCCATTATCAAGTATTTCAAATTTCCACACACACACACACACACACACACACACACACACACACACACACACACACACACACACACACACACACACACACACACACACACACACACACACACACACACACACACATATATATATATATATATATATATATATATATATATATATATATATATATATATATATATATATATATATATATATATATATATATATATATATATATATATATATAATATAAACATTGTGTGGAAAACAATATGATTGTAATAACATTGTGATAAATGAGTTTGCATGTTGTCGGTGAAGAAGCAAAAGTAGAACAGTAAGTACCAGGACACTGAAGCTCGAGGAACGTCATGTTATTATCACGGAAGCATTTTGTTTTTGGCCCTTCACTGTGCAGCGTCGCTTCCTGTGATGGCAGTTTGTGGCTTGCCCTCCCGTCCCTGGGAACTCATGTGGTTATACAATCATTATTTTATTTCAATATTTTGATCACGAAAACTATGGTGATGAGGCTGTTTTGAAGGTCGTGGCTGGCGGCACTCTGGCAGTGGCGGGTTAGGTGAAGGTGGCGCCTCCACAGTAGTATCAGGCTGGTGACCCCGGCAATGTTGAGGTACCCGATCACAAAGCCGCCAAATCCACGGAGGCTTTACTTTCAGCACTCCCACGAGGACAAGAACGCAATGGAAGTTAAGGTCACTATTTTCTGATTATGGAGTCGTTGTCCAGAAAACAATGTAAGCGTCGTTGTTGTTTTCTAGTGTGTTCTTTAAGGTGTAGGCGATCCGTTTCTCTCTCCTTGTATGTATCGTTTGCTGCTCTAATGAACAGTATTAGTCTTGAAACAGCAGCCTGGATAAATGTTGAAATATTAATGCTGACACGAATTGGCATGAAATAATAATGGCACGCATGCCCCACGTGCACAATGAACAAAATATCTAATGATGATACTGTTTAAAAAAAGTAATATTTCGCTTAGTAGAGTTGTCATTAATCACTTTATTGAGTGCATTATGAAAACCATTCATTTCCTGGTGTTTATTAACCTTTACGCTTCTTGTGCTTCTAATACTGTCAGGAGCAAACGCCTCAACACCAAACTCTTGAACTCCGTATCAGATATTGAGGGACTTTGTGGTTTTTTAGTCCGCGTGATCTCTTTGTTAAGAGGGATCTTCCATTATGGTGCACAGGAAAAGTTCTGCCGTGTGAGCAGTAATCAGGAGATGCACAACACTCACCCTCGCCCTTGAACAACTCTCCACTGCCGCCTCCAAACTTTCTTATATGAGGGAGTGAGTGTCAAGTTTCGTCGACTGGTAGCCGAGACAGCAGCCGCCATGCACGGCTGCTCAGAGCCCTCGGCTAAGTTCAGTGTTTTTTTGGAATCTGTTAACTTCTCTCTGCTTGCAATTCTTCATGTTTTGTGCAGTTGGCTTATAGACCATACATGTTTATATATGATGGATTCTTTTTGTTCCCTTTGGTATTACTTTAACCTGTCTTCCTTTTCACAACTCTTGGTTTTCCGTGACTGCATTAAAGCGCTGCAACACTGGTCATATCTTAAGGTACAACGAAATCCTTGGAACTCTGCCTTTATGTCCGAAGGAACGTGTGGCTTTAGGCAGCTGGCATTCTCTGATGAGTGTTGATGCTGCGGGGTAGTGCTGGATGTGCGGGTGCGTTATGATTTTGTAAAACAACTATAAATGTATGAAACATATTTTAATGTTATGCTTTGATCATCATTCATCATCATCATCATCATCATCATCATCATCATCATCATTATTATTATTATTATTATTATTATTATTATTATTATTATTATTATTATTATCATCACATGATTATAAAAACAGTGAAATGTGAAACAATTTGATATTATTACAACCGTCACTTCACTGCTGATGGAAAAAAACATTTTGGTGTCTTATCAAACCCGTAGAGTCACAAGAACATTGAAATAAGACAGTGAACACAATTGTGTCTATGATTGTTGTGTGTGGCCTCCTGCATGCTCTACAGGATTGGTGAGGACAATACAAATAGATCACTGCAGCGGCCATAAAGCAAGTGTGAAATGCCTCTTTTGATACGCAGGAATAGATGAATAGTGCGCCAGAGAGAGAGAGAGAGAGAGAGAGAGAGAGAGAGAGAGAGAGAGAGAGAGAGAGAGAGAGAGAGTAACGATTTAAACATCAGTCATGAAAGGCAGACGGAAAGAGACGGAAAAGAGAGATTCTAGAAGGAAGTACTGACAAGATATCTTTGTATTGTTCTATTGTAGCTAACACTTCCCGAAACGATAAGTGCTGCTCGGAAAGGAGATAGGTATAGAAAAATCAAATATGACACAAAATACTCCTCTTTCATTATAGTAACTTAATACAAATAGTGGATGAGTAACACTGCGGTGGGAAATGAAGCACACTGCAATCTGGTCGTCGCCTCGCACGTTGTCCTGTCGCCGGCCAGACATGCTGCCTGATCCTGGTGAGCTCTGGCAATACAGTGTTTGATCACATCCCCTCAAAATCAGAATCACTCCTATCATCCTGGATTCCCTCGGTTAATAGAAAATGGGCTAAAATCGTATTTGCGGTGTCGAATAGCAAGCCAACGAACGCACCAAGGTTGGGCCGACTTTTAGCTAATGGGCAAGGTCGCAGAAGCCCTGAGGTAACCCTAGGTACCAAGGGTGTTTATTACAAGTAGTTACCCTTAGCCGTCAGAAATAGGTAGCAGGGTAAGTGTTAACTATTTCGGTTTTCAGTCTGTAATGATGCACGGGAGGAACACTATACTGAGTGGGTGGTAGGCGCCTCCACCCACCACCTGGAAGGGCAAGGGTAAAGCATTAACGCTGAGGGAGTGGGTGAAGGAAGGGAAGGTAACTATAGCTGGCTGGAGGGTCTCAGGTTGGCCTCAGCTCGCCGCACATCTCTTGAGCAAGTTAGTCGAGGCTGGGCACTGAGGGACGTAGGACGCACGGCGGAGAGGAGTCTGCCTGGGCCACCCGAGTCCTATATGCATTCCTCAGGAAGAGGAAGAACGAGAATATTTATATTGTAGATGAGCATCTATGTATATAGAGTGTGTGTTATGATAAAAGTTATATTTCTTTAATTTTAATAATGCAATGGTAAGGAATTCCTTTTGTTTCCAAAACATTCGAAAGTCGACATTTTTTTATATGTACACATCTATACTACTACAATATATATATATATATATATATATATATATATATATATATATATATATATATATATATATATATATATATATATATGGTTAACGGTTGTTTTTTCCAACGCAGTTCATATATCTTTAGAAAATTATTTCTTATGAAAATTTGTTCCTAGGTAAATTCGTTCTGGTATAGTGTGGCAGCATAGCACGTGTCTCCGCGAGGCTCGTTTACTATACGCTGCTCTCGTGTCTAAAGGATTCCCCTTCGTAGTCTGCCGGATCCCGGATGTGCGCGTGAGGGTCCAGGTGGGGTGAGGAGGTCACCTCGCCGCCGCCCAGAAAGTGAGCAGGCGTGGTGTAGGCAGCACCCGAGACGGGAGGCTGAATAGGATAATTTGGAGGAGGGATGACCCCTTCGGGCAGAGGGGGAGGCGGGACACCCATCACCTGCAGGAGACACAGACGCCAACTTAGTGTTGGTTTATTGACTTGCCGGTGAAGTTGGGCGTGAGGGGAAGGGAAGGCGCAGGCCGTGTGGTGAGGGCAAGTGTGCTGTGAGGTGCATGCCGTGTGTGTCATAATGACCAGTTTGTATTTCACCGAAGAAAAATAGACCTCAGTCAGTTCTTACCTCGCACGATGGATGAGGAAATGAAGCTACAGAGGGAGGTGGTGGTGCCGGGGGCTGGTGGTGGTGGTGACGGTGATGGTGGCGGAGGTGAAGTTGATGCTGGTAGTAGGCGTCCCAGTCTTGTGGCTGGTGACAGCTGGTGACGACTCCCCCTCCTAGTGGCACAGTGACCGTCACGGGGCCCGGGGTTCCAAGGGACGTCAGTTGATGGCAGGACGGCACGCCACCCACCACCTGGCAGCTTGGCACGCGGAGCTCCTCAAGTTGGTAATCACATTCTTCATAGGGGAGAGAAAGAAAAACAGTTCCAGAAATTAGTAATGGATAAAAGTACTTACAAGCGGCAAAGTAGAACACAGACTGTTTTCTGATCTAGGGATGGCGTTAAGGTTCAGTAGTTTTCCATCATAACGCAGCCAGCATGCACCATAGCACCACAGTGCCACAGCACCACAGCAGTGGAGTGTTTCCTCACCTTGCGCTTCCTTGAGCGGGATGAGGTCAGGGTTTCTCTCCTCAGAGGCGGGTGACGGCCTGCTGAAGGTGCTCACCGTCTCCTTGGGTGAGGTGTCGGACACATGGGAGCCGAGGCCATAGCTCGGGTCTCCAGCAGGCGGCCTTCTCCTCGGGCAGCGTTTGATGGCAATGCCTATGATGATGACGAGCGTGATCACAATGGCCACTGAGCCTCCTGCCACGATAGCCACCAAAGGTGATACGCCCAGCACCTCCTCCTCTGGTTCGCTGATTCCTGAGTAAAAGGGCGAGAGAGGTGACCTTAGAATGCTTGAATAATAAATCTTTAGCTAGTGTGCCTCAGTGTTGATTCTTAGATAAAGAAGTTTCACTCTGGACAAAAGAATGACCACAAAAGAATACTAAGCAAGAGACTAATTGTGTGTGTGTGGGGGAGTTAAGGACGCGTGTATCCTCAGTGTGTGTGTGTGTGTGTGTGTGTGTGTGTGTGTGTGTGTGTGCATTTGTGAGTAGACGAACATTTGTCTGTTAAATTGACTTGTTTCACTGCAAATAGAACGGCCTGGATTGTAACTAACCCATTCGTTTCTCGGCGGTCTTGACAGTAAAGGCTTGTAACTTGATGGGCGTGGAGGCTCCCATAGGACTGTGGACGGCCACGTGCAGTGTATAGGCTGTGCCGGGGTGGAGATCCGAGGCAACGAAGTGCGGCGTGTTGTTGCTTACCTTAGTGACCAGCTGGAGGTCCTCAGAATTCCTCACCTTGGTAGGAGGGAATGTTGAAAAGTATTGATATTGTTTAGAAAGAACCAGATCATAGCATTTATATTTCCTATGTACAAAATGACCATAAAAAAAAAAAAACAAAGGATACTGCATTGTTCTCGTAATAAGATGGACACTTATCGTACATGCCACGCCGTAAGAAAGCAAGCTGCCAGGTAAGGTTGCTCACAATTAGGAGACGATCAAAGTAACAGTGAAGGAAAGGACCATTGTGTCTCACCTCCATCGTGAAGGTGCGGGGAAGCTCAGTAGGGATGCCTTTGCACGTGACGAACACCGAGTGCGTTGTCTGATTTCTTATGACGCACTCCTCCAGTAAGTCTGGCGGCTCTGAGACGAAATGGAAGAAAAGATAAAAATAAATGAATAAAAAACGCAGTGAGGAAGCGAGGAAAGGTACAAAAATACACGCAGCCACCCGCTCGCCAACACAGACAACAATACTCACTCGCCGCCGTGACATTGATGACGCAGGGCATGTGTTGTGTGCCAATCGAGTTAGTGGCCGTGCACAGCAGCAAGCCGTAGTCGCCCGGGGAGGCTGGAGTGTAGGCCAGGACGCTTGTTGTACCCCACGATGCCGCCCTGCCCTCACCCAACTCCAGTAATGACCCTGACGAGTTAAACTTCCAAGTGAACGTGACATTATCCGGCACTGCATCCACGCGACAGGTGATGTTGGCTGTCTCGTGGTGGGCGACCTGGTACTCCCGCTGCTGGCCTGGCGAACACACCGGCGTGTCTGAAGGAGAGAGGCGGGGACAGGCGTGTGTTGTTAGTGTGGAGAGGTGCTTTGGTGGGTTGTGTTTTGTTCACGCATCGTATGTTTAGGAAAAGAAATGCCAGGTTAGGAGAGACATGAAAAGTAAGAATGAATGATAAAATAGAGGAAGGAAAATCCAAAAATAGAAAGAAAGGTAGAAAACAAGTAGGGAACAGAGAAGACGAAATAGAACGAAAAAAAAAAAAAAAACTGAGCACAAGAACTGAACGAAGCCAATGACAAAATGACTAAGGACGAACCGAAAGCACCAATAAGAAACACCAGGAAGCTTACACATAATGGTGATAGGGATGGGAGCCGAGACCCCTTCGCCGTGGAGATTAGTGGCTCTGCAGTAGTAACGTCCGGCCCTTTCCCTTCCCACCCGCTGCAGGACGAGTGACTGGTTGGACACTATGATGCCCGCGGATACGTTGTGGTGCATCTCAGAACCCTGTGGAAGGAGGCACTGCGCACACACGCCTCACTGCTACTGTCCTGAATACTTGTACAGTGGTGGGTCATTTTGTCTCTCTGCACCAAGGAAAACAATAATAATGAGTCAGTCAACACGTGCATTTGAGTATTAGTGTTATTGCCGTGTTATTGTTATTGTTACTGTTATTTGTAGCTGTAGAAGTCGTGATTTTATTAGTAGTGGTAGTTATGGTGGTGGTAATAGAAGTAGTAGTAGTAGTAGTTGTTGTAGTAGTAGTGTCAATATAGGTGCATTTGTTTTTATTTTTGTCTGTTATCGTTGTGTGATGGTGTTGCTGTCGTTGGTGTCACCGCTGCTGATGTCAGCGGTAATTGCTTTTATTGCCAGCTTCATGATTACAATAGCCGCCATCATCATCATTATCACGCACGTATATTCAAATCACAGTGATATATTGCCGGGATAAATCCACGTAAACGCCAGCCTGAAAATCGTGGGCTAAGTTTATAGGTAGTAGTTTAATTATTGTCTCTACGGGAAGTTACAGGACAGTGGGCGATGCGTATTTCATTAATGGCTCAGCTGCAGTTATTGTATCCCGGAACAACATGGTAATTGGTGTGTTGTTATTAGCTTATCACCGCGTCACTGCTGCTACTGGGCCGGCACGGTGACACGCTCTGCTCATTGAAGAGTACAGACGCTTCATAGGGTGTTCCTGCTATTGTTTCTACTCTATAGTCTACTTCTAATTGTATCTTCCGGTTTTAGTTCGTAGTGTAAAGTTGTAGTGTAAGTTTACGTCTGTCAAGAGTGTACCTTCGTTCGTGTTTTGTTCGTAGCGTGAATATAGTCTTTCTAGGTTTTACTTAGAAACAATAATTTGATAGTGTTTCTCCCAACCTTTAAGAAAAATGTACATAATCATTATTTAGAAATTTCAGCACTTTCACGAAATCGTTCGATTATTATTATTACTGCTTTAAGTGTACAGATTCTCTCAAACTTGATAACATTATACAAGTAATTGCATTTTAGATGTTTTAAAGGATTCCTTGAACTCTATGATGGAAATTCCGAATCCATGTTACTGATTAAAAAACATCACAAAACATATTACTCTTTTGTTGTAACTTTTTTTTATAGCTTCCCTAAACCTCCAAAAAATATATCATTGCATTGTAGGAATTTAAAAGCCTTCTTCAATCCTCCCCTTCAGAAAAAAAAAAAAAATAGAAAAATAAAACTAGATATTGCTGAGTCTATTTTTCCAGTCCCTCACAAACACCGAAAAATAGAATAACTTCATTGGGGAAATATGGAAGAGGTATTTTTGCGGCTTATAACTGGAACCAAAGAGCGACCTGACACTTGTTCACTTGAGGAAGAGCCAAAGGTAAATCCCTAAGAGCCTCCCCTTCTATCCGAGGCTTCAGGGACGTGACCAACGGCTGGTATAGGATCTCTGCGCCTTGTTGGCTCGAGCCGTGAAACTCAGGTGGTATATGGGAAGTTAGGAACACGAAATGTGGTACTCGTGAGGCACTTAGGAAAAGGAGAACAACAACAATAACAGAGACAACATCAATAATTTCACACACACACACACACACACACACACACACACACACACACACACACACACACACACACACACACACACACACACACACACACACACACACACACACACACACACACACACACACACATATTTCTCACGCCCCCAACAAACGCGAATACACACCTCCTACATCACCATAAACGTACATACACACACGTAAACCACCACAAACACGTACACCCACCTCCTAAACCACTACAAACACGTACACTCATACACACATACACAGACACGTACACACACTTACTTCGTGTATCCATGTGATCTTGTAGAATTTGGGATTGGATTTCACTCGGCACTCGAAGAAAACATCAGAGCCTTCCTTCACAGATTTAGGTATTATGCCCATGCCCATCACCAAGTCCACCTGAGGCACGTCTGTCAAGGAGGTACAAGAACACTCATTGTAGCACGAGACTTAACTTAGATTCCTGTGGGAGTGTTGGAGAGAGAGAGAGAGAGAGAGAGAGAGAGAGAGAGAGAGAGAGAGAGAGAGAGAGAGAGAGAGAGAGTTAGTTAGTTTATTGAGAGTGTGAAACTGGCAGAAAATAATGGTATAAAATGACTGTCAGAGAAAAAAAAAGTGGCATAGCAAAGAGTTAACAATAAAATAAATGGTAGGTTTTTGTGGGTGATTCATTTGGTTCTACATTTACCCAGTACTTGAAAGGCAGAATTCAATATTTGTTTAGGGGCTTTAGTTAATGAATAACGAATAATTTTTCTAATGAAGCAAACAGTTTATAATTAGATACAGTGTGCACAGAGCTCTTAATAGTAACACAATTCCGATAAATAGATTAGTTATGTGAAGAATTGATCTTTTGTACGTAATTCAACAAGAAGAAGGGAGAATAGTTTGTGTTCTCGTGGCAGATAGGCGCACCAGAAGCCACCGCCAGATGCTGTAATGGGTATTGAACGAACACTTAAAAGTGCTCACGCAAGACTTCGCTTCGCTGCAAGTTACTCAGCGATCCTGCATTTTCGTGACTTCCTCCCCGTGGCGCCCATCCCCGCGTGATCTCCTCTTACGACTGTGCTGAAAGCTTGCATGTTTTCCAAGAAACATTTTACGTTGTGCAACCGTGCGATTTGTTAAACGTTAAAATGATTCTGGTGGAAGGAAAACGTTTGTGAATTTTTTTGAGTGTAGAAGCAAAGGAAATTGTGTATTGTACTGGGAGGCCAACGTGCCCTAGATATTCATTCATAATGTTACTTGTTTGAATATTGTTAACTAGAAATCTCTCCTCGAAACTCGTGAAAAAAAATATAAATTGAATACCGAGACTTATTAGCCAATAAATTTCCTGCACATATTAGATTACTCTCTCTCTCTCTCTCTCTCTCTCTCTCTCTCTCTCTCTCTCTCTCTCTCTCTCTCTCTCTCTCTCTCTCTCTCTCTCTCTCTCTCTCTCTCTCTCTCTCTCTGAATATGAGGGCCATGACGCAGAAAACGCCCTTGTGCAATCTTTGCCCTACGCCATTTTGTAACAAGGCAAAAAATTTTAGAAAGTTTGTGCAGCACTGATGAACGAGGCCAGCGCCATGGTGGTGTTGCATTAATCAATGTGAAGCAATAAACACTGAGAGTGCAAGGTAATTGTTGCCACCAACTTTGACTAATGAATGACATGTTTGACAATACCTATAAGGCAACAACAGCTGTAAGTATTTTAAAAAAAGTCATATATGTATGCGTATACATACACATTATTTTGGTCATCAACAGAATGATCGCCCTCACCTAACGCACTCATGTTGTAGAATGTGTAATTTACTCATTGTCTCAGGTAATTGGTTTTTAAGTAATGTACTATATTTTCTTGTACACCATACAATAAAAAATGCGATATGCTAAGAGACAAAGTTCAAATCAGCGAAGAATTTTTGCTTTTCCCTTCCTGGCTGTTGGATGAGGTGGCGAGGATGAAGTGTTTACCAGCAACACAGCCACAAGGTCGGCGGTGAGGGGAGACGGGAAGGCTTAGGGGGAGGTAATGGTGTTTCTATGTCTCGGGTTCACCTTCTCTCAAGGGTCTCAATTAGGCGGACACCTCAGCCCCTTGAGAGGATTGCCTCCAGATAGGGAAGCGTCTCGCTGCCACTATTGGGTTTGAGTTTGTTCGTGGAGAAAATTCTTACTTTAATTTCAGCAGCAATGTTTATTTACTAAATTTGTTACGGGAGCGTGTTATTCTTTGGCCCACCTTTGAAGGTAATCTAAACACACAAACTTCAGTGGCAGTGTCTCTTTACCATTGCTTCTCGTTTTCACGTCGTCATTTGCCGGGAAGATGTCCCCTCTCTCGCTGCCGTGTTTACCTGGTGCTCTAATCACGCTGGAGTGACGGCCGCGCGCTTCATTACCATCATTCCTCACCAGCCTCTTGTCCCGCCGTCCGTCACTTCGCCCGGAGCTCCATCAACACATTTATCACACTCCATCTATCCCGTGCAGGAATTTCAGGGGCGCTATTCGTCTTTACGCTGCATCATCCAGGGAAAGTTGCTACATACTTGCTCTTACCACTGCACTACACGTGTCCATTAAAGATATATGTCAAAAATAACCTATTCTACCATACCACAGTGAAAAATAAGTGCAATCCACGTCACCTATTGCGTGAGTAAAAAAAATGGGTCGCCTGATCGTGAGTTCGTGACGAGGTTATCGGAAATCAGTTCTTGGTTGTATCCTGTAGAGACAACCTGGTCTGTGTTGGGGAAGAGGAGACTGAGGAGCTCCTGTAGTGGTCGTGGGTAAAGTATTGATCCATCCTGGCGAGAGGTGTTCACAAATATAAAGGTGTCACTGTGTAGTCTGGCAAAGATTGAATTTGGAAGCAAAGATTGGGTGTAGAAGCTTTCGCCTTTCTCAGTGGGCTCTCCTTGATGATGATGATGATGAGAGAGAGAGAGAGAGAGAGAGAGAGAGAGAGAGAGAGAGAGAGAGAGAGAGAGAGAGAGAGAGAGAGAGAGAGAGAGAGAGATTAATGAGGGTGCCAAACGATACGAAAGCCTCTGAGCCAAATACAGAGGATAGATAAAATATAGGTCACATGAAAGCGATGCGTAGATAAATGAAGAATGTTAAGATGACATGGAGACGTGTGGACACTTCTCTGGTCAAAGAAGGAATTATGACACGAAAAGGTGCAGCTTGAATATATGTCTGTACGTATGACTGTATAAATGTATGTGTATATTGGTCAGTTTGTCAGTCATTTGTGTACGAGCACCTGGCGACTTACATAGCGCCAGTCAGTAAACCAGGCGGTCAGTCAGTCACACAGTTACACTCAGACACTCATTTAAGTAATTTATTTTCCCGGACAGTTGGTTTGTGTGTGTGTCTGTTTGTTTACCTATCTTTCTACCTAGTAATCAATAGAGAGAGAGAGAGAGAGAGAGAGAGAGAGAGAGAGAGAGAGAGAGAGAGAGAGAGAGAGAGAGAGATTGAAGAGGGGGTGGGGGAGACGGAGGAGGGAATTGGAAACTTGTAATTACAAAAGTTGTAGGACGAAAAATTAGGAGCGCTCAAGGAGATAAGGAAAGAATAACACTGGACATATTATGGGGAAACAAAGAGGACGATTGGCAGAACCTGAACACTTAGCGGCCGCACTCAATTGAAGAAAAAAAAAAAAAACACGAAAAAAAATCAGAATACTGTACAATTGTGAAATGTGATAAAGGAACGGGAGAAAAATAGATGACGAAAAATAGAAATAGAAAAACCTGACACGATGATCGGATATGGAACACGTGAACAGAAAATGGACAGAAATGAGAGGACGAAATATTGTGAAAAGAATTTGTATTGACCTGAATGTCTAGTGGTTGCTGGTACGTGTGTGTGTGTGTGTGTGTGTGTGTGTGTGTGTGTGTGTGTGTGTGTGTGTGTGTGTGTGTGTGTGTGTGTGTGAGACATATCCAAGGTGTTCCCACTTGAGTTCCCCCCACCCTTCCTGATCTTCCCTCCTTTTCATGCTGCCTCTTTCCCCTCTCCTTCCCTGCGTACCTGTTTGCCTTCCTGCCCTCCTGTCTGAGTGTCTGTGTGTCTTGCGTCATTCGTCAGTCTTGGGTGAGTAATGAAGAGCAGCCTCCCAGCGATGACCCACCAGCACGTCAAGTCATCACTCTCCGCCGACATGTGCTTATGTTTAAAGTCAAGCATTCTTTTTTAACTCTAAATTTTCGGGAAGACATACACAGGTGATGGACACGCTGTCGGGTAGTCGAGCGAGGCTGATGGAGAAAAATGTGACGTAGAATAGTTTTCCTTGACGTGTTAATCCAGTGAGTGACAGCCAATTATACTTCCAGATATAAAACATTTTGCTGCACGAGGGTAGAGTCTAGGGGACGAATTATATGTTGCTTCTTTTCACCGATGCTAGAGAATATCCTGCTAAACAGCTCTAGTGGAGGCAATTTTCTCGTGCTGCAATTTGTATTAGGGATATTGCTTTGCTTCCATGGAAAGCTTGGATGCATGTACAGCAATATAGTGGAATGTAACGTAGTGATCGTGTGCGTTGTCTGATGGAAGGTAAAAGATAGAGAAGACTACGCTTGAAAATATTACTGATTTCTTTTTAGACCTCCTCTGTGTGAAGCTCCAGGAATATCACGTGGCTATTTACATTTATTCTGTCCCAGTATTGCCTCGTATGATGGGTACACTTCCATGGCTAACTATTCCCCCTCTACACTGCCTCACACATTGACGTGGAGGGTGGTGGAGGTGCTGGTGATGGAGTGCCAGGCGGAAGAGACCACCGTGCCCCTCGCTGTTCTGTGAGATGCACCCTCACTGCATATTTCACGGAAGGAAACAAAACCCTTCCCTTCTCTCCACTGAATACTGAACGAACCTGACAGCATGATGTAGTATTCACATTGCCATAAAATGTTCAGTTTGTGTTTTGCTGCCAGTGAGATGTTTAGCATGCCACTTAAACAGGAAGGGTGAAACAACAACGGCAACAAAAGAAAAAAAACAAAAACAGGAATTTGTGTACGAAGAGTGGCGTTTACGGTCGAAGTTTGAGTGAATTCGGGGAGAAAAAATAAGGTGGAACTTTTTAGAGACCCACCATTCGTTTTTATGCTGAAAGAAAAGTAGTTTGAAGGTTGTAAAAGGAGGCAAAGCTTGTACTTACAGTGGACGTTAAGTTTGTACGACTCCTCAAGAACAGAGGTGGGCAACAATGGGTTCTCCACCCGACAGGTGTACACCACGCCATGGTCACTGGGCTGCGCCACGATCCTCAGCGTGGACACCGTCTTGTTGGCCAACCGCACCTGCTGAAGAGCCCAAGTGGACACGTGAATACATTACCTCAGACACATGAGTAGTCTATTTCATGTCTTCTTTATATCCACTTCTTTTCCATAAACAAATGACCCTGCACGAAATTACAATAAACACGTGAATGTCATATTTGGAAAGCGTCTGTTATATATATATATATATATATATATATATATATATATATATATATATATATATATATATATATATATATATAAACTAGATATAACAGACGCTTTCCAAATATGACATTCACGTGTTTATTGTATATATATATATATATATATATATATATATATATATATATATATATATATATATATATATATATATATATATATATATATAAACACGTGAATGTCATATTTGGAAGCGTCTGTTATATCTAGTTTATATATATATATATATATATATATATATATATATATATATATATATATATATATATATATATATATAAACTAGATATAACAGACGCTTTCCAAATATGACATTCACGTGTTTATTGTATATATATATATATATATATATATATATATATATATATATATATATATATATATATATATATATATATATCGCTTTTAGAATCTTTCCTAAGGCGGCTGATAGATCGTGACAACTATTCACCAGCTAAACAATAAACACGTGAATAGTACATAAGAAAATGTCTGCCGCCTGTCGTTTGTTTATATAACCTTTTTTTCAGAAACGTTTCTAAGATAACCGATAGAACATGGCACTTACTCATCACCTCTCCATTTATACATTAACCCATCACATCATAAACCCACGGGAATAGAGACATGAGAACAGCTTAGTGGGTATTATTTATTACAGGTCTATTCACAAACCTTCATACATAAATCATCCTGCCCTGATTCATTCGTCGTCCTTCTATTCACCCATCAGCCAATCCATTACAACACTCCACCTGCTTGAGCACCCGCCCCACCCCGCTACACCCTCTCACGAAACTCACCTCTTCATAACCGCTCTTCCATTCTTACCTTCCAATGAAAAAGATAATAAAAAAAGTAATGGAACACCTCCATATTGTATTGTCGTAGTCATATTCTATTCCGTTGTCAGTGAAGCGCAATAAAAAAAAACGTGTATATGGAGCAATTACCAGGAGAGGAAGGGTGAAGGCTGCAGTGAGTGAGACGTGACTTTATGACGCAGGTGGCGAGGGAAAGGACAACAGGTGTGGGAAGCTGATGATGGGCAGGTGATGGCTTTAACCCGTATTGCATTAAATCTTTTCACACTTCAGATCAAAAGAGGGAAAAAAAGGGCGGTAGAATATGAATTGTCAGGAAGATAAGTTATAAATGTTACTGTTCACGCTTTTACTCTCTCCCGATGTCAAGTTGTGAGGTCTGGAACAGTGTGGTGGTAGTGGTTAGCCACAAACAGGAAGGAAATAAAGCCGTCTTGTTGTATGTGTGTTTGTGTGGGTGAACACACACACACACACACACACACACACACACACACACACACACACACACACACACACCGCGTAGTGTAGTGATTAGCACGCTTCGCTCACAACCGAAAGGGTCCGGGTTCGAGTCTCGGAAAGCAGCGAGGCAAATGGACAAGCCTCTTAATGTTTGGCTTCTGTTCACCTAGCAGTAAATAGGTACAAGATGTAACTCAAGGGGTTGTGGCCTCGCTTTCCCGGTGTGTGGAGTGTGTTGTGGTGTCTGTCCTACCCGAAGATCGGTCTATGAGCTCTGAGCTCGCTCCGTAATGGGGAAGGCTGGCTGGGTGACCAACGGGCGACCGTGGTGAATTACACACACACACACACACACACACACACACACACACACACACACACACACACACACACACACACACACACACACACACACACACACCAAAAGAAAATCAATCTGGCCTTGATTAATTACTCTTATTATGTATGACACACAGACGCTAACGCCCGCCCACTCACTGGGAGAGAGAGAGAGAGAGAGAGAGAGAGAGAGAGAGAGAGAGAGAGAGAGAGAGAGAGAGAATGTATGTGTGTACGTGGGAATGAAATATAAAAGAAGTGTATTATAATAGTTAATATTATTACGGGTATATTGTAATGTGAAAATTAAGTATTAATGTGACAATGAATTGAAAAAAATCTTACTTGCAGAAATCGTTGTAGGAGTTGATCTAATTATGAGCATTATACCGTGTACATAATTTTAGAGCAATTACGGGTAAAGATATCCACAAAATGAGATGCCATAAAAAGAAAACCGGAAGGTTCCGCCGCGCCACTCAGGCGCCACCTGTGGCCGGGCGCCGCGGTGATGAGGCCAACTTCGCTCCTTCCTGCCACTGCCATTCCTTCTTTATTCATACCGTGTTTCTGCGTGAGGCTCCACATAATGGGTAAATTTCCAAGAATCGATCCGTTTTGTTTTCTAGAAAGATGTTATATTACTGAAGCACAACATTTCGTTATGTTGATTTAATACTCTGTTATTTTGACGAGAACCTAATGGAGTTGCCGTAATTATAAGAAAAAACAAGACCTAAGGCACTCACACTCGTTTGTACAAGTTTCACTCACCATGGAGTTTTGTGGCTCTCTGGTTAATTTTTTTTTCTATGAATTACTTTTCATGTCTTTTTGATTAAGAGTCCTATGTATCTGCACAAAGTCGCAGGTATCACAGCCTCTCACGTTTTCTCCTTCTGTCGTGGAATATAATTGAATTCCCAACGTCAGAGTCATCACCTAATTAAACTCTAAAGATATTGCTCCCAACTTCAATAGCAGTCATATATATTATGTAAGAAGGAGAAAGGAATAGCGGAGAGAAAATGAATGAATGAATGGATGGCTTAGTATGCGAATGAGAGAGAGAGAGAGAGAGAGAGAGAGAGAGAGAGAGAGAGAGAGAGAGAGAGAGAGAGAGAGAGAAATATAAGAGGAATTTTCTGATCCGTTACTCCACCACCACCATCACCACCGACCTTCACCTCCTTCCTTCCTCCACGTTCATTTCTGCAATACTCGCGGCAGTTTCTTTCCCTTGTGCGCTGCTTTCCGCCGAGTCCATCGTGGGTGTTTTTGCTTGATGTGAATCCCGTGGCCGTGAATATGCTTTGTGTCCCGGTGGGCTTTTACGTCCCACGGCACGGAAGAGATTCGATAAAAAATAACTTCACCAGAAAAGCTATGCGCCAGAGGACATGAATATGATATTAAGACGCGCTTTCTCTTTCTCTCTTTCTCTCCTTCTCTTTCTCTCTTATTCTCCTCTCCTGCAGAAGTTAAGGCACCTTGAGAGTGTAGTGGTTTTATCTCTATTAGTGTTCACTCAAGTTTCCGTGGAGTGGAAAATAAGTCCCTCATACCTCGCTAACTTCATGAGCGTCGCTGTTCAAGGGGAAGGCCACACAAATTCTTACAATTCTTCCCGTAGGATATTTTCATGTATTCTTTTTCGTTCGGTCGATTTCGTGGCTGGAATCTCTTAATGAAACTGCCGGGCGTGGAGGGGCGGAGTCGACGTGGCTGTGTAATAAATGAGAGAGGCGTAGCTCGGGAGATTCTTCCTGGGAGCCGAGCGAGACTCCCACCGGCCAGCTACTTCTTATGGTTTTGGTGTTACGGCGCCTCGCTCTCTCGGGTTGTTCATTGCACCCATAAAAAAGACTGGCCGACGTCAATGTATACGATTACTTACTTGATATCGTATAGAATTACACGACTTGGTAATCCTCCAGCTTTATTTTACTTGGGTATTTATTGCGTGACGTTTATTAGTGTTCGTTATATTCGAGAAGATTACCGGTTGAAGCGCACAAGTGAAGTATGTTGTGTATTAGTGCAGAGAATAGCGTGCTTCCTTTTCCGTGCATCATGTTTAGCTGGGCAGAACCTTGGCAAACTTTTTATTGCTTTGATATTGTGTTGTCATTGATGGAATAAAGAATGATTAACTCTTTCAGGACTGGGACGCATTTCTACCTTGAGATTTGTGTATAATTAGACTATTTTATTGACATTAGGAAGGGTCCATGGAGGTCAAAAGGATATTGGCTAGAGTCTTCACTATTTTCATACCCACATTTATTTTTGGAGTTGTATAAAATCACACAATAATAATTAGAATGAATATGGAAACGGGTTATGGTACTGAAGGTTATAACAATGCGAAGAATATGGCTGAACTTCAGTTGATTTCAATTAGACAAATAGATAAATAGATAATTGCCAAATATATAGAGTCAATCACAACTCAGCAGTGTAACAATTAACAAACATTTCTGCATTACTTAAACCTTTAAAGTATCGCTTAGGTACATAATGCCTCGAGGTTTGATTTGAAACGTAACCCAAACAGTGCAACACTCACGTAACCAAAATCTTCCTGAATGCGGGGACTGGTGTATGTGTGTGTGTGTGTGTGTGTGTGTGTGTGTGTGTGTGTGTGTGTGTGTGTGTGTGTGTGTGTGTGTTTTCCGAACTCAATTTGCTTTCAGAGTAGCATAACATCGTCACAGCTTGGTAGAGAGCCTGTAGTGCAGTGTCCAGAAGGTATGTTGAGTAGAAAGTAATGAGTGTGTGTAATGAAGGTAATGAAGGCAATGGCTGGTATTCTCAAACACTTTTTCGCTTCACCTCAACTATTTCAAGACTTTATTTAAATTTAACGATATTTTTAAGGTGCTTTTACATTTCTAGGGACAGAATGACAAGATTTCTGTTATTAACTGAAGAAACACTCTTGAAAAACCCGCTAATCATCTCTGTGGCCTTGGAAAATAATCGTGATGAGAGAACAATGCTTTTCTGAATATCGGCCAATATCTGCAAGACTCATGGTTAGCTAGACCCTGTGACGCAGCTGGGAGAGTGTTCCGTTAGCTTGGTGCAATACCTGAGAGGCTCGTGGTAGCTAGCCTGGTGAAGCAACTGGGCCGAGGAGCCGCGGAGTTGCCTTGATTTCTTGTAGTAACGTCATTATTTTCTATTTGCCAGGTATTGATTAAGTCTCTTCAGTATCATTACTTGAAGCGAATGTTGTTCAAGATGTAGACAGACTTAGGAGTTTGTATATTGGTGAGAGTAGTGGTGGTGGTGGAGAGCAGTTTGATCCACCACTACCATCCTCACAACCACCACC
>NC_059269.1:12163628-12241128 GCF_017591435.1 Portunus trituberculatus | reverse complement strand
AGAACGGTAAGGCGAAAAAATTATTCAGGTTTCAGAAAAGCTAAATGGCAGGTGAGAAAAGGTACAGAGAAAAGGTATGAAGTAGGACGGTTATAGAAACTTTGACATCTATGGGGAGGGAAGTTTCAGGACAGTCTTCATAATTCTGGCTATTCTTTCCGACTCTTCTCTTTCGGGAATAAGATCTTGAGTGAGTCTGTCCTTCTCTCCTCGAGCTCAACACATATATACACTACGTAGTCCGTCCACTGGCTTTCTACATCACAACTCTTCTTATGTCACATAGATTTTCCTCTTTTCGGTGAAGTGAACCACAATAACAACAAAAACAACATTAGAGAACTTTAACCCCTCCTGTACCATGACGCTTTTTCATATTCAATTTGCTTACTATTTTGTGCTTTTATACAGCGTCAGAAACTTATATGGGATATTAGAATAGTGAAGACTGTGGCCATTAATCTTCTGACCTCCATAGACCCTTCCTAATGCCAATAAAATCGTCTAATCACACCCAAAGCTCAAGGTAGAAATGGGTCCCAGTACTGAAGGAGTTAAAAGAACAGACTTATTTATAGATACGAATAATAAATAGGTAGATATGATTTCTTGCACCTTCCATTACTTTATATTCTTACGTTAACACTCACACTAGTTGTCCCAGACTATTGGCTAACTCAATTTGAATTTTAAAGGAACTGGCAATCAAGTTGGCCTTTTTTAAGTATTTTTATTGCCTTTTACCCGGCTTCCCCCTTGCATAAAAAAATAGTAGCATCAGAAATAGTAGTAGTTGTACATATTGCTGGTATTGATAATCTCTAACTGTAGAGGCAATAGTGGCACATAATAATACTAAACTATTTTCATGTTGGTATGTATAGGTTCGCGTGCACTAACAAGCTCATACACTCACGAACGAGACCACTCCTGAATGTATATCGTGTGGTGCGCTGGTAGGAACTACGTTGATATATGGCGGTGTTACTTAAACCTCCTGTGGCTTCCTATACTTCTGATTGAAGGTGCAGTGAAAGAGAAACACGTATAGATTTTTTTTTTTACCTCGTGTGTACGTAACTAGTAGGAGCGTGTATAGCAGTGTAATTCAAGGCTCACGTGTCTTTCCTCTTCGTAGCGAGCGGCAGATTTTTTTTTTTGTAATTTACTTGGACACACGATCGATCTTGTGGCAGCAGTAGCGGGGCTCCAGTTCCAGTCTGCACATCGGCAAGCCTCGGGTATATATTAATTAAGGATCGGAATGGTGAATCCTTAATTAATGTGTGGCGAAATGCGAAGCTGATGACATTTTATTGATCCGTCACCTTCATTCACCCTTCCGAGACGCGACACGATACCCCGTCAGTTCTAATTGTTTAGCGCGAAATAAAAGTGTTTCATGTCGCTTACAATGGCTGGGGTGTTTGAAAAATGGGCTTTACGTGCGTGTTTCATATAGAGGCATTTCCCAGTGCTGGCTATCGAGGTTTTACTAACAACATAAATGCGCCTCTCAGCTTTTATGACGAAACAGGTGAAACAGACAGATGGTGAAAAGTGAAGAGTTTGGACAGAGGAAGACAACAAATAAGAAAATTAAGGAAAGTAGAAGAATGAAAGCTTGTGAGTGACCACTTTTCTATCTTTAAATGATTATTGACTTCGATATTAAGAGCGTTTTAAGCCTTCTTTGAGTGTAATTACTAGGGATCTTCTTGCGTAAGATTTATTTTTACATAATGCAAGTGTGACCCGGCTATACCATCTCCAGTCCTAAAAATCACGACTTCTTGCTCTATCTACGTTGTTTATAGCTGAACTCCAATTACTGAATTTCTCCTTGATATTCGAGTCAAGCTGCGTGTTCTATTGTACGTGCTTCCTTGCATGTCCTGGCCTTCCTTCTGGTAGTAAGAGATGGGGAAGCTACGTTAAGTGGGATCAGTAAGAGCACCCTCGGAAGCTCAATATGGCTCAATATAAGATAGGAAGTAGTAATCTGCTAAGAACACGCTGTGAAACTAAGAAGAGGGATTAAGACAACAGATTTTAATTTCTTTAGTACTGGGATGCATTTTTACCATGAATTTTGGGTATGATTAGATGCTTTTATTAGGAAGGGTCTATGGAGGTCAGAAGATTAATGTAGAGTCTTCACTATTCTAATTTCCACATAAGTTTCTGAAGCTGTATAAAATCACCAAATGGTAATCAGAAAAAAAACACGTCATGGTACTGAAGGGGTTAAGAAAATAAGGAAAGTAATCGAACAAAAATTAGCTTAATAGACATGAATGTTTTGAGACCATTGGTTTCTTCACTCACGCGTCATGTTGATAGTGACGCTCGTGTCCAGAGGCTGCGTGATGTTGTTGTTGGTGGCGCGGCAGGTGAAGGTAGCGTCCAGGAACTTCCGCGACAGGTTATCAAGGTGAAGCAGGTTTCTTACTTGGCCGCGATGGTCCACCGTGTAGGAGTCTTCCACTAGCCGGCCGTCCCTCAACCACACCAACGTAGGGGAAGGGCGGCCTGGCGTGGGAAGAGTGAGATGCACCCTTTGAATCTTGGGTTAGTGTATAATTTACCTAGTTCTTATTTACCTTTGTAAATTTGGAATAGGGTCAGTAGGGGTGGTAGTGAGGCAAGCTCGTTGTGTTATGTCTTTTTAACACTACATTATACATGTTTGTGTGTTTTGTTTGTATTTTCTTCACTTCTATGATCCGTCGCTCTGTTTGAATAACTAATTTTACACATCATCTTCCTCCTTCCTCCTCATTCTACTTTTCTTATTTCTCTTCCTCTGTCCTTGTGTGTGTGTGTGTGTGTGTGTGTGTGTGTGTGTGTGTGTGTGTGTGTGTGTGTGTGTGTGTGTGTGTGTGTGTGTGTGTGTGTGTGTGTGTGTGTGTGTGTGTGATTTTTTTCCCTTCATAATAAGATTCTCTCAATTTTTACATTTTACATTAATTTCTTTTCATCGTCCTTTCCTTACCTAGAAAAAAACTCATTAATTTCATTGTAATTTGAAGGCATTAATGCTGTAATGCAATTCTATATTCAGAGAGGATGACTCCCCGGCACACGGTTATGTAAACTAGATGACATTTGCAATGCACTAGTAACAGAATTCCTTGACGGTGCTGTGCCAAAGGTCCCTCCCTCGCGTTGGAATGCTACGATCAGCTATTCGAAAAGTGGAAGAAAACAAAACAGGACAAGCAAAAGAAAAAGAAAGCGTATGAAAAAAAAAAAACGTCATATTCAAGTTGAGGTGTTTGAAGGGACTCACCTCCTATAGTCTTGCAGGTGAGGATGACTCTTCCCCCCTCCAGGTATGGTCCCGCTGTGCCCGCCACCACGGAGCCGCTCTCGTCCGTGACCACAGGCGGTGAGGGAGGCACTGCCCGTGAGACGGGGTGTTTAGTGTTCGTTCTCTTATTGATCTCTCACGACACAATTTTCTTAACTATCACTTAGTGAATGGAGAGGGAGAAAGATTCAAATGATGAAATGTCCACACACACACACACACACACACACACACACACACACACACACACACACACACACACACACACACACACACACACACACACACACACACACACACACGTGTTGTGCCTCACCAATGACAGCCAGGTGGACGGTGGATGTCTTGGAAGGCCCGTGCTCGTAGTCCACCCTGCAGCGGTAGGTGTCCTGGTCACTGGGCCGCACAGGCCGCACACGCAGGCTGGGAGGCGTCAGCTTCAGGTCAAACTGCGCCCTCTGGCCGAACACTGTCTCATCGCTCCAGTGACGACCCCCCGTCTGCCTCTGGTCGTAGCTGTAGAAATTTCACAATGGGTCGTTACACAAAAGGAGTGTGTGTGTGTGTGTGTGTGTGTGTGTGTGTGTGTGTGTGTGTGTGTGTGTGTGTGTGTGTGTGTGTGTTTGTTTGTTTGTTTGTTTGTTTGTTTGTCAAAAGGTACTCGGCAAAAACAACTTTTTCACTCTCTATCCAGTATATTAGAGACTCGGTGTTACTGATGATAGGGTTATAAAATTTCAAAAGCTTTAATCTGACATGGTGTTAGTTGCAGTATAAACCATTTATTAACCAAAGCACATGATGCCACATGAATAGTTTGTGCAGAGGTAATCCTTTGGAATCATCGTCAGATAACTCGTTTAGACAATGTATTGACATCAGCTTCCGGTTTCCCTCCTTCCTGACGGGCTGGCGGGAGGTTGACGAGGCATTCAGCTTCACTCCGGGACATAGAAATAGTCAGTGAGTGTGCCGGTAGTGCGTGTAGCGGAGGACAAACTCAGACAATAATGGCTTTGCCTGAGTTAGAATTTTCCAAATTCCCAGTATTTCAGACACCTGCCTCTAGAATGTTGAGTGCCTAATTTTCGTTGTTTTTGGACCGTCTTTAGAATGAAGAGGAATTTCACTACATGCAATGGTATTAATATACTTTTATTGTGAACTATGAAGAGCAACTTGCGGCGCGGGGCACAAATCCCACTGGGCCAGTGCAGAGAGTGCCTACAAAAAAGTCCTCTTTCGACGTAAGTGGCAAGACTCTCGCCTGGTTCTTAGCGCGTCTGGGTTTACAAAGATTATCCCCTGCACTGACTCTCATTCCAAGCGGAGGCGGCGAAGCCACGGACCGGAAGAATTAAGCAGATTAAAACACCCTACTCTGGAAATGGACCATTTATATAATATATATGTATATATGTATGTGTGCATATGTGTATATATATGAGAAAATAGTGTTACGAGGAGCGTGACGGGCAGCGATGGACAGCTGGTGATCAAGAGGCTGTTCAGAAATTAAGGTAATTAGACTCTCTCTGTGGTAGTGCCTTGCCACACAGTACCTTATACTTTGGTCATACCTTTGTACATCTCACTTGTACACATCGACGCCTCTCTCTCAATATTGCGGTGTTTGCAAACTTTAAGATGATTTCTCATACCCCGAGGTAAAAGTGCAGCCACGGTATTCTGAAGTGCTCGCCGCAAGTCTTCGGGCGACCCTAGCGAAATTGACTTATTGGGGAAAGATAAACGTAATAGCATCAGCATACAAGGTACGTGTGTATAATTCTTCTCTGTTGCCCCTGCCATGGTGTTGCGTCACGTCATGTTTTGCTATCAAGCCATTTCGTCCCAGTTTCGCTTCTCCCCGTACCGTTTTTTTCTGAATTTTGTGTCTGCCGAGGAAATGTTATAAGATAACAGAGAATGTTTTGTTGGGATCGGTGAGGAGGGTGAACAATTCGATCCTGTTAGTTAGGTAAGGTTTTTCACTTAAAAGGACATGCGTGTTTGCGCTGACTTAAACTTGTGATCGTCGAGATATCATACGGAATTTTTTCAACAATTTTTATAATTTCGTAAACATTTCGTCATATTCTAAAGTATGAGACTTCATAAATTTGGCAAGAAGCACGTTTCAGTAAATATGGAAATCTAATTTTTATGCTTCAGTTATTGAAGTCTTGAGGCAAAGATTACATATCACGGTTATATATATATATATATATATATATATATATATATATATATATATATATATATATATATATATATATATATATATATATAACTTATGAATATAATAATACAGTTTCCTGTACCCTCAGTGATTTAAAGGGAGTGGGAGGAGATGAGGCGGGAGATGGAAAGATGAGATTGAAAGGTTTGGAGCCAAAACTTGGCAGAGATTGGCACAGTGCCCGACTTATGGAGGTGGCTGAGGGAGGCCCTTGCGTAGCAGAGAAATTGCATCTGGATATATATATATATATATATATATATATATATATATATATATATATATATATATATATATATATATATATATATATATATATATATGTAGCAAAAAATCGTGAGAGATTGGATAGAATTTTCGACAACCGCACCTTCCATGTTGAGAGATAACTGAAAAAGACAGTGGCCAGATTACAAGAGTGGAATGTGACAATAGCGTTATTACAGTGTTATGCTTGTGTTGCCGTGGTTGGCGTCGGTGTGAGGGAAATAGTGGGAGGATGTCGAGGTCGTTTGTTTTCCAGTTGGTTAGAAATGTTGTGTGTTAATTTGTGGAAAGATTTAATTTTGATAGCAGGAATATTAGCAGCAGCAGCAGCAGCAGCAATGGACGTTGTTATTACCGGTGGTGTAGTTCATGGGTCGTGGTGGTTTGAGGCAACACCGTGGCATGTTATGTGGATGCAAATCGTAATACCAGCGACACGTGCAGCGATGTCACTGTTTCCTCATTCCCCGCGGAGGCAGCGGTGGTGTTGATGGCCTTTGGTTATGTGGGGCTCTGATTAATTATATTGCACACGTGCCTTTTTCTGCACTCGCCTCGTGTCCTGCGGCGCAACACTCAACAGTTATCGCAAATTTCGTTAGGTCTGATTGAACGCGTATTTCTAAAACAGCTTTGTTAGCAATTTTCCTCCAGGAAGTTAATTTAATACGCCTTGTTGTGCAGCGCCATTCCAATAGATGAAAATGCCATCGCTGTGGATTAACGAGGCGGGCCGTCAAAACTGTAATTTCACATGTTCTGAGTTTTATCAATGGCTTCCTGGTTGAGTTGTTCAGTTTCCCTCTTTTCTGTTCCTTTTTTCATTAGATTTTAGATTACTGAGTATCGAGCGTGTTGAAGTGCCACCGTCAGAGTGGTAAACATCAACGACTACTTTCCAGCTTTAATTATGCAACATTCCCTAGGCGAATTGCTCCAGACAAGAAAGGAAGAATAGTAACGTCAGCCTCGATTTGCAAGATTAATTATTGTATCTAAGAGGTAATCCATGTACACTGTTATGTTCCAATCAGTGTTCACCCAGCAGGGAATAAGGTGCAGATTATAAGCCGAACACCTGCGATATTTCAGTTCGTCAACCGCATTAAGAAGTTCCAAGCAAGTATCACATTTTATAGGGCCTAATATCCCTTAAGTATTGTGGGAAGTGGTTCTGTGGTGGAATCAAAGAGGCTGAAAATGAGATTGTATTCGTTTTCTAGACGTGAAGTCAGAACGGTGAGTCTTTTTTTTTTAGCGTCTCCATCTCTTTCACTGTCTCTCTCCCTCTCTCTCTTTCGGTCTAACTCTCACAACAGTAGAGTACCAATTCTCCGGCGCACTTCTACTGTATATAATATCCAGAAGCGTCAAGAAAAAGTTATACCAATTCCGACAGGTGTTTGTTTAATGATGCTTTATGAACGGCTGTGTTTCTGCCTCTCGTTGTTTCCAGGGGGTGTCTATTTTTGTCGCAGGAATGTCGCTATAGAAGTGTTGTGTTCGAGGCATCACTGGCGAGCCTCCCCAACGCAGCTCTGGGTTTATTTGTTTAGTGTAAATGTGCGTGTGTGTGTGTATCTCGGGGAGCATTAGCGAGAGAGAGAGAGAGAGAGAGAGAGAGAGAGAGAGAGAGAGAGAGAGAGAGAGAGAGAGAGAGAGAGAATGTTCGGCTTTAATTTTGTTCTCACATAATTATTTCCGTCTGTGTTTCATGACTGATGTTTAAATCGTTACTCACACACTCTCTCTCTCTCTCTCTCTTTCTTTCTTTCTTTCTTTCTTTCTTTCTTTCTTTCTCTTTCTTTCTTTCCTTTCTTTCTTTCTTTCTTTCTTTCTTTCTTTCTTTCTTTCTTTCTTTCTTTCTTTCTTTCTTTCTTTCTCTTTCTCTCTCTTTCTCTCTCTCTCTCTCTCTCTCTCTCTCTCTCTCTCTCTCTCTCTCTCTCTCTCTCTCTCTCTCTCTCTCTCTCTCTCTCTCTCTCTCTCTCTCTCTCTCTCTCTCTCTCTCTCTCTCTCTCTCTCTCTCACACACACACACACACACACACACACACACACACACACACACACACACACACACACACACACACACACACACACACACACACACACACACACACACACACACACACACACACACACACACACACACACACACACACATTATCAATATTGCAGAGCGTCTGAATGTATCGAGCTTTATGATGATAAGTAATGATGATAGCATTTGTACTACTAATAATACTACGAATGCTTTTACTATTGCTGTTACTACTTCTAATACTATTCTAATATTGTTGCTGCTGTTGCATTATTGTTGTGGTGATAGTAGGAACATCAACAACATGAATAGTATTTTATTTATTAGTTGGTGGTGGTAGTTGTAGCATTAGTTGTGCAATACTGCTACGTAGATTTAATGCCTTTAGTACTGGGACGCATTTTGAGTATGATTAGACAGTTTTATTTACATTGGGAGAGGTTTATTGAGGTCAGAAGATTAATGGCCAGAATTTTCATTATTTTAATCCCCACATACGTTTCTGAAGCTGTATATAATTGTTAAATATTAAATAGAGTGAATATAAAAATGCGTCATAACACTGAAGGGGTTAAACATTCACGTCTCTGTTTCCCCCTGCCTGCTCTTAAAAAAAGGCTAAAAAAAAATCAAGGACAACGTGGTGTTCTTTTCCTTTTCCTGTAAATTTTTCGCACTACATTCAAAACGAGAAAAGAAAAATCCAGCTGAACTGTCTCAATGTTCCTGAATGTAAACAAAGTGGACAGGACGGTGACAAGAGTGAACTTCTGCAGGAAAAAGTGTCTTGGATTTTGTGAAAAGAAGCTGAGACACAAAGGGAGGAGATAAGTTTTGCACGCTTGTAGGAGTTAAACCTGAAATGCGTCTGAGTGAAGATGGTTTTGTATTAATGAAAGCTGAGGTGTGAGGGAGACGCAGAGTGATAAAGAAGATAGTCTTTGGTAGTGGAAAGGAAAATAGACTCAGGGCAGTGTGAATAGAAATATAGTCAGGTTTAGAAGTTTATATATATTTGGCTTAGAAGTAATAACTGGAGCCTTTGGTAGTGGAAAGGAAAATAAACTCAGGGCAGTGTGTATAGAAATATAGTCAGGATAGGAAGTATACTTTTGGCTAGAAGTATGAAGTGGAGGCTTTGGTAGTGAAAAAGTAAAGTCTTGGAAGTGAGAGAAGTGAATCCTTGATAGTGAAAAGCGAATTCTTGAATCTTGATAGTGGAAAAATGAAACCTTGATAGTGAAAATGAGACTTTGGTTGTAAAAAAAAAAAAAAAGCTGAAATAGAAATTAATGATTGCCATGGAATGATAGACAGCCTGACAAAGGAAGGTCGGGTGCTTGTGTTCATTATCACTCGAGTACAAAGGTAGGAAACAATGCATTGGTGGAGTAATTAACACTGATACACTAACCTGACGAATTAAAACAGTGAATAGTGTAGCAAACGAATGTCAAGATAAATGAATTAATAAGAAGTCGACGAGTGGAAGCAGTGACAGAATTGAATGCATAGGAAGACTGATAAAATAACGGAGGGTGATGAACAGACAGACAGACAGACAGATAGACAGACAGACAGACAGACAGACAGACAGACAGACAGACAGACAGACTAGGTAAAGGCAATGTATTGAGTGAGGGAAGTGCCATCGGGTGAAAATCGTTCCATAAAATAATCATGACTAAAAATGTAGGAACTGATAAAAGCACTGAATTAAATCAAATAAAGCAAAATATGAAAGGAGGAAAAAGATGCTGAATATTTTAAAAAAGAGGTATAAAATGTCTTAAATGTTTAGAAAGACGAGTAAGCGTGTCATGAAGAAAATAGTTCGTGGAAGGGGAACAAAGAAGAAAGAAACAAAACAGACGAGAGAGAGAGAGAGAGAGAGAGAGAGAGAGAGAGAGAGAGAGAGAGAGAGAGAGAGAGAGAGAGAGAGAGAGAGAAAGAAAGGAAGCTGTGTTATTACATTAAGAAGAAAAAAAAAAACAGTGAAGAGATGCGTCGCTGAAACAAAGGAGGAATGATGGGAGGCGGGAGGAGGTAGTGTCTAAAAATCTCAGCATAATTAGACTTTATTCTGGAGGGACGTGAATGATGTGCGACGAAAAGTAGGAGCCCAAGTTTGAGTAGTGATTTAAGGCCTTAGTGGGAAGGTGGGAGAAGACGGGGAGGGACACATTGAGAGGAAGTGAAGAGTGTGTGAAGAGAATTTTTTTTTTTCTTATTATTTTTCAGCGGTTGTCAAGTATGAAATGAAGAGAAGCGGTGCGGAAATGACAGTCTACTCGAAGTATTTTAGGTCCGTGTTCAGAAACGTTTTGATTTTTCACCATTACTATTTTTCAAGGCCACAGAGATGATTAGCGGGGTTTTCAAGAGTGTTTTTTTTTTTACCGTTGATATTGTAAAATCTTGTCATTCTTCCTTTAGAATCGTCAAGACGCCCTAAAAATCTCTTATAAATTTGAATAAAGCCTTTTGAATAAGTGAAGAGTAAGCATAGAAGTGTTTGAGAATATGAGCCTTAGTGAAATGGCAACGTTTTCCTATTTTGATACAATGGTGGTTGGGGAATGAATGCAAGGATAGTGAGAAAATGGAAACGTTTGAAAGCTTTAAGTTAATTACACTATGCTGGAAGAGATGACTTTATAGTTATGCAAGAAGAGTACTTGTTGTGTTCGAGTAAATACACTGATGATACCTTGAGATAGATTGTATATGTTAACCTTTTCAGTACTGGGACACATTTTTACCTTGAGATTTGCCTACGAATAGACCATTTTCTTGACATTAGGATGGGTTTACAGATGTCAGAAGATAAATAGCCAATTTTCACTATATTAATCCCCCACATGAGTTTCTGAAGCTGTATAAAATCACCAAATGGTAAGAAGAATGAATATGGAAATTCGTCCTGAAGGGGTTGAAGTAAGAGAATAGAAGTAAATGACAACAAACACAGATGTGGAGGGAATTTTTTGTTGTAAAAGTTAGGATGTAAAGAGAAGAAACTGGTCCAATCTTGATGTATTTGTTTTAAAAGGAGATAAAATGAAGTTACTGCTCTGTCTCGATTTGCCTTCCAGGAGAGTGGACAATACACTGGTCCTAGAAGATTTTAAGGGTGCCAATTTACCTGCCAATTTACCTGCTCGACTTGTCCGAGGCACAGTACATAAAAAGGAATCTCTCTAACTCGGCCAACAACGTAACATTACCCTCCGTCTTTCTTTCAAGTCCACGGACCATCTATTCTTACTGTATCAAATTAAGGAGAGATTAACCAGGTGAGTCACTATGAGAATTACTTTGGACGTAACAATATCAAAATAAAACTCGACGAGAAGAGTTTGATAAGTTTAAGAAGTTTCTGATGCGTAATATCTCTTCGTCCACTTTCCTTTTCATTAATCATATAGTGCCACCTGATTAGTATTTTGCAAAACTATTTATCTTTTGAACTTTTTTTATTTTGTAATCTCAGTTGTCAATAATTTCTCTTCGACCACTTTTTTTTTGTAATAATCATATATTGTCACTTGATTAGTATTTTATAACGCTATATATCTAATGAAATTTCGTTATATTTTGTCATCTCAGTCTTGCAAGTAAAATAAATCTATTGTCAATAATTTTTCTTCGACCACTTTTTTTAATAATCATATATTGCCACTTGATTGATATTTTGCAACGCTATATATCTAATGAAATTTCGTTATATTTTGTCATCTCAGTCTTGCAAGTAAAATAAATCTATTGTCAATAATTTCTTTTCGACGACTTTCCTTTTCATTAATCATCTAGTGTTACCTGATTACTTTATTACAAAACTATATATATCTTTTGAGCTTTCTTTATTTGTCATCTCAGTTTTGCAAGTAAAATAAATCTTGAACGAATGTCTGATCTTTCACTTACCAATAATATCTCTTCGACCACTTTCCTTTTCATAAATCATGCAGTGACAGTTAATTAGTATTTTACAAGACTATATATCTTTAGAATGTCCTTTATTTTGTCATCTGAGTTTCGCAAGTAAAATAAATCTCTAGTGAACGTTTATCTTTCAGTTGTCTACCACTCTTCATTAACACTGTCACTGCGATATGCAACAATTCACACCACTAGACTCACTATGACTCTTTAATTAGCACCTCCATCAATTAAAGCGATTAAAAAGATAACATTTAACCATTTCTTATTGAGCGGGGTGTGTGGAAAAGATATGAAACCAGGAAAAAGTGTCTCAGAGTTGTTATTAATTAAGGAAACGTGGCAAACAGCAGTGAATGGGTTAATCATATAGTGTCGCTTCATTAGTATTTTATAACGCTATATATATTTTTTTATTTATACCATGTTGGCTTTCTACGGGAATTTATGGGCTGAAGAGGATACTTTTGGGGTACCTCTTATATAAAAAGACCACCCGCTAGGAAACTGTTGCCCCGAGTGAGGAAGCCCAACCTACACTCGGACCGTGGACTGGATTCGAACCCGTGCGCTTGGAGATCCCTCGGACCCCAAAGCACGCATGGTTGTCATCTTAGTTTTGCAAGTAAAATAAATCAATTGTCAATCATTTCTCTTCGGCCTTTTCATTTATCATACAGTGCCACCTGATTCATATTTTAAAAAGCCTTATATCTTGTGAACTTTCCTTTTATTTTGTCATGTCAGTTTTGCAAGTAAAATACATCTCTAAGGAACGTTTGATCTTTCAGTTGTCAATCAGGTGGTAAGGTTCAGCGACTCGAGTGGAGAGTTTCTGAGGAAAGGTGTTTGTAGATTTATACATGACATTTATAGACCAAGTGAAGGCATACAAGACTGATGGAATGGAGGTGTGGCGAGTGTTGCAGTTTTATAGGGTGTGAGGATGGCTGCAGAGAGAGAGAGAGAGAGAGAGAGAGAGAGAGAGAGAGAGAGAGAGAGAGAGAGAGAGAGAGAGAGAGAGAGCTACATATATGATTACGATAATGAAACGGGTGTTCATTTTGAAATAAGGCACATTTTAGTTGGCAAAGTTGGAATTAAATTAAAACTTCAGATACCTTTAGAGATGGTTGAGAATGGTAAGTTTACTCATTTCTCTGTGATAGCGAGGCACGGTTGGCGCGCAATGAGAGGTAACGAAACTAAGTAGATGGTACATGGATAAAGGATTGAATATAATTACTAGCTTAGCCTTGGCAGATTGAGAAATGAGTGAGGTGCGTTGATCAAGATAGGACAACACATGTACGTTTGTCGGGGAGGAAGATTAGACGGTGGTAGACTGGCTGGAATATATGGGAACACATTATCATGCACGTAAATCTTTCCCCATCCACTTACACACAATCCACAGGGAACAATTACTATGTGCTCATGAATGACAGTGAAAGGAAATGAAGGTCAGCTTCTTCAGTACCGTGACGAGTTTTCATATTCATTCTGTTTATTATTTGGTGATTTTATACAGCTTCAGAAACTCATGTGGGGAATCAAGATGGTGAGGAGTGTAGCCATTAATCTTGTGAGCTCCATAGACCCTTCCTAATGTCAATAAAATGATCTAATCACATCTAAAACTCATGGTAAAAATGCGTCCCTCCATTTCTGGATGATCCTTTTTGACTTTCTTTTAGAGACTAGCACCTGAGTGAGCCCTAGATCGGTGAAGAAAAAGAACCTTGTAGAGTAAAGTAATACAGTAAAAAATTGAGTGAAAGAAGCAGAAAATGTAGCGTAATTAACCCCTTTTGTACCATGACGCGTTTTCATATTAATTCTGTTTACTATTTGGTGAATTTTATACAGCCTCCGAATCTTGCATTATGTGTGGGATTGAAACGGTGAAGATCTGGCCAGTAATTTTTAAACTTCCATAGATCGTTCCTAATATAAATGAAACCATCTAATCATGCCCAACACTCATACAACAAATACTTTCCAGTACTGAAAGGGTTAAGTGCTGCAGGAGTACCATAACCTGTGAATAGATGGGGAGTTATGAAATACGTACTATTGGTTCAACTTCCTGCAACAACCAAGGATGAGTTCATAGGAGTAGCGTTCCCACCATACTCTGAACTTACGGTACGAGTTTATTGAAGTGGCTGCAGGGAGGACAGACTTAATAAGGTCGGGGGGTCGGCACTTTAGAAGATATATTAAAGTAATGAAGAAATTAATAAAGGGAAATTTTCTGAGAATGAAAATGCTTGGATATATGCTCGAGGGAGGATAAATAACCATCTTTTTTTTTTTCTGTCTTTTCTGTGTCTCCTCTTAACTTTCCTCCTCTCCTCTGTACATTGTTACCCACATTTATAGGAGCAATATGTATTAGGGATCGTAAGGAGACTGGCTGTATTTATTTAGGAAGAAGGCGGGGCTGATTAATTAATTAGTGAGGGATGAAAAGTGCACTCGAAAACCGTCGCTAATTTGGGGTAAAGTCCATTAAGCGTTCATAAGGTAATTACCACTCCGCTAATTTAGTGAGAGATTAATCGTAGCGTGAAGCAGATGGTACGGTAGCCCGACAGTATGGTACAGCGGGTCAGAGGGGAGTGAATAGGACGGTACAGTGACACAGATGGTATGGGAGACCACGTATAGTGCCCCATAACTGACAGGGGAAAGGTACGGTACAGTGATATATGATGCATGAAACGAGGGAAGTGAAAAGGACGGTACAGTGGCACAGACGGTACAGGGAACAAATAATACAGTGCCCTATAATTGAAAGGTGAAAGGTATGTTATATTGCTATATGGTACATGAACTAGACAGTACCATGGATTAAAAAGAGATGAAAGAGACGGTACAATGACACAAAACGGTACAGGTTAAACCGTTAAGGTGAGATGGACGGTACAATGAACACCGACAAGACAGACAATCAGTACGGTACAATATGACTTGAAAGTGACAGTGCCCCAAACGAGAGAGAGAGAGAGAGAGAGAGAGAGAGAGAGAGAGAGAGAGAGAGAGAGAGAGACCAAAGAAACGGTACAATGGCAGACAGTACACAAGGTAGACGAAAAGTGCGGTGCCGTGGGAGTGAGGAGGACTGCGAGGCGAAGGGAGACGGTACAGTAAGAGGCAGCGGGTAACAAAGCTAAGTAAAGGAGGCGGTCAGTTCCCAGAGAGGCCGCCGAAACACGCCATTTGCCTCTAGACATGAAATCTCCCAAAAGTATTGACCGCGTTAACTACATTTCTTCGTGAGACGCCCAGAGAAACTTTTCTGCTTTACCCGGAAGAAGAAAAAAAAATGAGAAAAACCTCACTTGAAATAATTATTGTACGAGGAAAAATAAAAGAAGACAAGCTCGAGGCCAGGATGAATCAACACAGCTCTGAGAGAGACGTAAATAAGGAAAGAATCTTGAGAAATAGGTGGAAGTTTCAGCTCCTGTTGTTTTTGATGAGCCGAGGAAGTTTCCCTTAACTTAGTGCGTTGTGTTCACGAGCGAGCGACGGTGCAAGTGCAAACAACTTTTCCATGTAACGGCAAATTGCTTAGATGTGCAAACTCGAGAACTACACACATACAAGTCCTGTGAAGGGAAGCACTATGTATTTGTCCTCATAAAGTGGCGAGTCCTACTGAGGGAAAGGTTAGGCTGGGAAGAGAGAGAGAGAGAGAGAGAGAGAGAGAGAGAGAGAGAGAGAGAGAGAGTGGGTGGGAGGAAGGAAGAGGAATAATGTACTGGAGAAGGACTGGGAGGTAAGGAAACAGTCTCTCTCTCTCTCTCTGGTCTTGTGGGTGGAATAGAGGCTAAGAGAGAGACGAGTTTCCGTGATACACACAAGGCCTAGATGAACGTGTCGCTCGAGTGTCCGTCTTAGATTATATGGTGACAGATAACACACACACACACACACGGTCTCTCTCTCTCTCTCTCTCTCTCTCTCTCTCTCTCTCTCTCTCTCTCTCTCTCTCTCTCTCTCTCTCTCTCTCTCTCTCTCTCTCTCTCTCTCTCTCTCTCTCTCTCTCTCCCAGCAGTTCCATTACTCTTCGTCGCTATCCAATTTTTTCCCTCTCCCTTTATACAGCTTCTTATTTTTTTTCCCCGGGAAGGGTGGAGGCCGCGCCCTTAGCCGGGATAAGAACCCTCTAGGCACGGTACTACTGGACGTATTCCCCTCTACCCCTCCCTCTCCCCTCTCTTCCCCTTTCCTTCTCTTCCCCGCTACTCATCCCCTTGGTAAGTCTGGACGCTTTGCTTTTTTTTCCTCCTCGTCGTCTTTGTAGTGTGTGTTTGTCTGTCTGTCTGTCTGTCTGTCTGTCTGTCTGTCTGTCTGTCTGTTTGTCTGTCTGTTTGTATGTCGTGTTGGTGCTTTAATATGTTCCAGATTCATGCTTTTGGTTTTTTTATTATGTTTTTTTTTTTTTATCATTTTGTCGTGTAAGTGTTTGGCGATCTCGTTTTGTTTTCTCTGCGTGTCTGGTTCTCTCTCTCTCTCTCTCTCTCTCTCTCTCTCTCTCTCTCTCTCTCTCTCTCTCTCTCTCTCTCTCTCTCTCTCGTGCGGTTTTCGGGACGAGGAGAGTGAAGGATGATGCATGAATGAATTAGTGTGTGTGTGTGTGTGTGTGTGTGTGTGTGTGTGTGTGTGTGTGTGTGTGTGTGTGTGTGTGTGTGTGTCGTAGAAGTAACCCCACACCCAAAACATGCACAGAAAACGTTACCTCCTGGAATAACACACACACACACACACACACACACACACACACACACACACACACACACACACACACACACACACACACACACACACAGGCTGGCGTGCGTTCCTGCCATCACCAAGCCCCGTCTTCGATTGCAGCAGTGCACACGGCTGGTTCTTGGTCGTGCTCGTGGTGGTGGTGGTGGTGGTGGCGGGGGAAGGAAGGGGAGAGCAAGTGGATCTGCCTCCCGCTGTCTACTGGCTTAGGCGGCGAATGAACGACCATGGAGATTACGTTACGGATAATTGCTGTAATGGTATAATGCTGCCCTCGGAGTACAAATATGATAGCGTTATTACTTGCCGGTACTTCGTTTAATGATTGTAGTAGGATAGTGATGGTATGATAGTAGAGAATATGCAGCAAACACAGTCCCAGCAGTAGCGTAAAGAATAAGGAAAGGAAGAATGTAGTAATAAGACAGAAAGGGTCAGGAATTATATGCACGATCGGAAAATTCTTTGTTAATTATTGGAGTTCTCGTAATCTATCTTTCCAGGAAGCGTCTCTCTCTCTCTCTCTCTCTCTCTCTCTCTCTCTCTCTCTCTCTCTCTCTCTCTCTCTCTCTCTCTCTCTCTGTGAATCATTGTAGATGGCACAGTTTTAAGTCACGAATCAGACTCCGTTCTTCCTGCAGGGACCGCCACTAGGGACGCCTGGGACTAATTTGTCTTAATTTTCAATGGAGCGACGAAAAGGGCCTCCCGCCGCTACCCAAATCGCATTACTGGAGAGTTACGGGGAAGAAGGATTGCGCCGAAAAATATACGGGGCTGAATGTGTAACGAAGACCACCTACCATTTTTACCTCCGTTTTGTCGTGATGGAGGTTGGCGGGCTGGGTGGGCGGGTGGGTGGCTGAGACTCTGGGTGGGTTAGTAGCGGGGAAGGAAGGGTGTGGTGGACGCCGTAGAAGATAACCTTTGGGTGGGTGCCAAATGGGGCGGCCATGACTGATGGTGGGGTCGCTCGAGGGTGTTCCCGACAGACACAGTGACGGAAAGAAGTGTAAGGCTGATGAGTAAAATAGTGAGTGTGGTATTTGTGCTGCAACGGTGAGCGGTGGTTGATGATGGCTGGATGTTGTGGCCTTTTGCGTGTGTGTGTGTGTGTGTGTGTGTGTGTGTGTGTGTGTGTGTGTGTGTGTGTTACTTTTATGAAACGTACACGTATTTTTTTGTGGGTTTCCTACACGAGGCACTAAATAAAAAGGAAAACAAAAAACTAAAAAAAGGTTAGAGAAAAATATATATGATTCGACATGGGGCGAAACAACAAATAAAAAAGACTAGAGCAGAGCGAGGGCTGCTTTATAAAGAATACATGAAAAAAAAATATTTTGTTGAAGATTTTGGAAATGAATTAGTAAACAGGGAAACAAAAAGTAGCGTACGAGGAGAGTGTGTGCAGAGAGAGAGAGAGAGAGAGAGAGAGAGAGAGAGAGAGAGAGAGAGAGAGAGAGAGAAGGGCGGTGGGGAGCGGATGAGTAGTAGGAGGAGGAAGTGAAGGAGGAAATGGAGGAGGAGGAAGGAGCGTAGAAGTGAAGCCCACCATGGAAGCTGACTCGTATCCGTCAGACCGAACTGAATTGTGTCCTTCCAGACCCACCCGCGTCTCGATCACACCACACTTGGTAAGAGAGAGAGAGAGAGAGAGAGAGAGAGAGAGAGAGAGAGAGAGAGAGAGAGAGAGAGATCCAAAAGAAGCAGAATTAATGTGGGCTATTAAGCAATGTCAGTGTTGTTATCCAGGGAAGATCTCCTTAAAGAGTGTGTCCCAACCTGAGCTAACTCGCCCACAAGCTCCCGCAGGTGGGCAGACGGTGCGGGGTGAAGGATGCATGTTGGAAGGTAAGGTGGAAGGGATTGAGCGTATAACTGAGGTATCTATTATCCTATTCACTGTTGAAATAAAACAAAGACTTAAAACACACGAGTCTTTCATTGGTGAATAGTGGTTTTAATGCAAGAAAAGCACCTTTAGGTTGTTTTCCGCCACCTGTGTAAGAGAGTAGCTTTCATGACATTTATTTAGCCTTATCTTTTACCTAACCCTGTCGGAGCTGTAAGGGGACTGGCAATCAAGTGGGACTTCTTTATTTTTTTGTTGTCTTTTGCCAGTTTTTTCCCTTTTACACACACAAAAAGGTGAGTAGTGTGGTGGGTGATCGCATCGTGTCACCGGAGAAAGAAGAAACATGGAAAGGTTCGAATAAAGACTTTACCTCCATCATGGTATTCCCGTTGCCTTCCTCACTGTTTGTCTTGATGCCCACACGATTCACGGCAATACTGTATAGATATTGTGTAATCTATCTTTGGTAACCTCCGAGTACTGTTTAACCCCTTCAGTACCAGGACGCGTTTCCATCTTCCTTCTGGTTACTATATGGTGATTTTATACAGCTTCGGGAACTTATGTAGGGATTAAAATAGTGAAGACTGTGAACATTAATCTTCTGACCCCCATAGACCCTTTTTAATGTTAATGAAACCGTGTAATCATACCCAAACTCAAGGTAGAAATGCATTCCAGTGAAGAAGGGGTTAATATTGATTTGTCATGTTAATATATCAGCTGGCAGAATATTTAAATTGCTTTTAGAGAACAATTAACAAGTAGTGGAGGCCGTGGGTATATTGCAGTTTATTTTCACACTCTATGTAATGAAATTCATAGTTTTGCAGTTTTACATTGTTTTCGTAATTTGCTTCCACGGAATAGTATTTCCTGTTTTTGTAAAATACTGGACATGTTTATTTAGACTTTGTGATTCAGCAGCTTTCCACGGCTGATCCGTCCTTCACCGCGCACAACTAAATCTACTCTGTGTGTGTGTGTGTGTGTGTGTGTGTGTGTGTGTGTGTGTGTGTGTGTGTGTGTGTGTGTGTGTGTGAGTGAGTGAGTGAGTGAGTGAGTGAGTGAGTGAGTGTGTGTGTGTGTGTGTGTGTGTGTGTGTGTGTGTGTGTGTGTGTGTGTGTGTGTGTGTGTTTTATCAAGATATTAAACGGCAGGTGTATTGACATGTATATCAATACTATCGAGAGAGAGAGAGAGAGAGAGAGAGAGAGAGAGAGAGAGAGAGAGAGAGAGAGAGAGAGAGAGAGAGAGAGAGCGCAAAACAAAGAAAGACAACATAAATGTACCAACGAAAGGCGTACACTACATATCAGCTTGACAGACAGTGGTTGGGCTTTACCTGTAGAAAGGAGCAGGTGCGGCGCCTCTGTACCACAACACAATATGGGCCACGTCTCCCAGGCCGCGGGTGGACAGGTCACACGGGATCTTCACTGTCTCGTTGGCAAGGACAGTGAGTTGCGCCAAAACTGCAAAAGAGAAACAGAAAGGTTAAGTTATGATAATGAGTGAAAAGATTAACCTCTTCAATACTGGGGCACATTTTTTACCTGGAGATTTGTGTACGATCAGACCATTTTATTGACATTAGGAAGGGTCTATGGAGCTCGCAAGATTAATGGCCACAGTCTTCGTAATTTTAATCTCCTACCGAAGTTTATGAAGATGTATAAAATCACCAGAGTGTAAGCACAATGAATATGGAAACGCGTCATGGTACTGAAGGAGTTAAACGTGTGAATGAACCGCTGTATTGTGAGTAAATGAAGCTTCGAATTGAGGTATCGACTGAGGAAATGTGGCAAGATGGAAGGAGTTGGTTGATGTAGTTTGGTTGGTCTATTGCGCCGTAGTGTCAGTCGAATATACATAAAAGAAGACATTTAACACACACACACACACACACACACACACACACACACACACACACACACACAGAGCTACAAAGGAAATGTGAGAAAGTGTAGAATGATTCGTGTGTATCTTATAACTGACATATTTTACGAGATTCAGATGCATTAATGAAGTGTTTGCTCTTCATTACAAATAACCCTTTGTTACAGTGACTCTTACCGACACCTACGGACGCCACTTCATCTCCCCCTCTTATAAGCATTCAGTAAAACACACCACACTCGTACACCACACAAACAAACCACTGGATGGATAATTTCTACCTAACGTCACTGAAACACAGCTTATCTACCCACGTAATCCTATATACACGAATAACAAGCACAAGTGAACAATGAGATAATGAGAGAAGATGATATAAATGACACGAAAATAGAGAGAAAAAACATATAATCTCTCTGGAGGATTCGTAGTGTGTGTGTGTGTATGTGTTTGTGTGTTTGTGTGTTTGTGTGCGTGCAGGTTTCTATCAACGGGGATTTATAAGCGGCCTTGAATCAGGAAAAAGTGGACGTTAGCATGATCCCAATAGATGAAAATCCGACAAGCCTCTCTATAGACAGACCATATACCAGCCAACCTAACGAGTTTCAATGGTTTTCGGTGCATTTTGTCGCCAAAACTCTGACCTGCCTGTGTGTGTGTGTGTGTGTGTGTGTGTGTGTGTGTGTGTGTGTGTGTGTGTGTTTTGTTTTTTATGCATAATCGTAAAAATGCCAAACTCGGAAAAAAAAGGTGAAATAGAATAAAGGTAAAACTAAACTCGCATTGTTGTTTTCCCTTACTAGAAAAAAAAAATCGAAATGCTGCGTCTGTTTTCCTGTTGTAGTGTGTGTGTGTGTGTGTGTGTGTGTGTGTGTGTGTGTGTGTGTGTGTGTGTGTGTGTGTGTGTGTGTGTGTGTGTGTGTGTTACTACTCGTTTAATTGCAACTAACTCTTCACCTGTTGGAAATACTATTAGCATTATCACCACCACCACCATCACCACCACAGTCATCATCATCACCATGGATAGTGTTGTCGTTATTGGTAGTAGTGTTAGTGGTGGTGGTGGTGGTGGTGGTGAATGTTAGTATTTGTGAGGAACAATGTACAAATTATTCACAAACCGTAAAAGTTAGGAAAAAAAAAATACGATACAAACACACACGGTAAAAATTGTAGTGTCATATCATACACACACAAGCAAAAAAATATATGAAACTGTTAATAAAAAGAAGAATAATTACTTCTCTACGTCATTAGTATACATTTTCCAGAATCAGTAACATTTTATGGCATCGAGGCTCTAATTACATTCATTATTGTTTGAGCATGCATGAATCCTTGAGCTCTCGTTGCTGAATATCGCGAGGAAGAAGAGATTTGAGGAGAGAAAAGAGATGGAGACAGGAGGAAGAAATGAATATAACTCCAACTTTCCTTGTAGAGTTGTGGAAATAGACGGCGTGCATCGAGGCGTGAGGAATGTTGAGACTGTGTTGGATAGGACATATGACACAATTATATAAGAACTAAACGGTGAAGTAGAAAGATGACGCACCGAATCTCGAAGTGACTCGACATTAAGGGGTAAAAGAAAATTGTTCGAACTTGAGATAGCGTAGGTGATAATTTGAGGAGGAGGAGGAGGAGGAGGAGGAGGAGGAGGAGGAGGAGGAGGAGGAGGAGGAGGAGAAGAAGAAGAAGAAGAAGGACGACGACGAGTAGTAGTAGTAGTAGTAGTAGTAGTAGTAGTAGTAGTAGTAGGAGGAGGAGGAGGAGGAGGAGGAGGAGGAGGAGGAGGAGGAGGAGGAGGAGGAGGAGGAGGAGGAGGAGGAGGAGGAGGAGGAGGAGGAGGAATAAAAAAAAAAAGAAAAGAACAAGAACAAGAACAAGAACGAGAACAAGAATAAGAGGAGGAGGAGGAGGAGGAGGAGGAGGAGGAGGAGGAGGAGGAGGAGGATAAGAAGAAGAAGAAGAAGAAGAAGAAGAAGACGAACAATAACAACAATAACACGGAAAACGAATCACATAGTTTTGGAGTGAAAGAAAATGGGACAATATTTTACGTCTGTGCATGTGTGTGTGTGTGTGTGTGTGTGTGTGTGTGTGTGTGTGTGTGTGTGTGTATGTATATGGCTATGATTAGATGACTTGAGCAGCCTAGGGGTCCATTACATACAGTGTCCTCAGCTCCTTTGTCTTCCCACCCCCTGCAGGCATCATCTCGACACAAGCACCAGATTATCCTCTTCAGCCCTTCTCACTTCACGTCAACCCGACACGTGGCCCGCCTTGAGCAAATGTGGAGAGTGATTATATAGTGCTGGTAGGGGTGGTGGTGGTGGTGGTGGTAGGGTATTAATGCTGGTGGCGTATGTAGTCTGATGTCATGATGAAATACAAAAAAGATAGAAAGGACATGGTAAGTTGTACCCACGAATGGCGTCTCTGCTGCAGCAAGGTTATGTTCCTTTATACCGCATGGGTGTGTGTCATTATCTTCCTGCCTTGCATTAGGTAATTGTTCCTCTTACGCTGAAAACTCACCAAGGAGTCCGCTGATATTGTTTACCAAGACCCCGTGTACTGATTAGCAAAGGGTCGATGTGTAGGAAGACTTGAGTTAGGGAATATGAGATAAGCTAGAGTTCAAATGATTTCTTCCACTCATGTTCCATAAAGTTTCTTAATTAAAGCACTTATCAACTCCTACGTGGGCTGTGTGGTGTTAATTTGCCGGAGTAAATGAGGCAACATGTGTTCTGGAACGGGATCCAATTCTTTTGTCTGTACGTGTAGGCGGGTTTTGCGGTGATGCAGTAAGGAACGAAAAATTGTGAGATTACTAATGAAGCTCTTTTTACTGGTTCAACTATTTTCCCCTTCTCTGAGCCATCCATACTTATTTTCTCCGGTGTGATGTGCCAGAGAAGGAAATATTACGTGCGAAGTTAAATTTATACAGATTAGCTGATCTATTTTGGGACTTGCCTGTTGATATGAATGGCGCTGGAATATTCGTTTAGCAGTGTTCTTATTTTCACTTGTCTGGATCAGTGGCTCTTCATCTGACGTGTTCTAAAAGGGGGACTCTCGCGTCCTTAAGCTGCCACTAGCGTACAAGTGGATTGTGGAAATCTGTGTCACTGGGAGGAGATAACCCAATATTTGAATACACCTACGCAGAAGAGCTGTGAAAATACTACAACACAGATCTCGCCTGTGCAACTGGTCATTTGCATACCTACTGGAAAAGAAGCGATTAGCATATCGTCTTATGAAATATGCATATTCCAGCTTCAAAGCCATGAGAATATAGCGCAAGCCTTAATCTGCTGCGTCGTACCTTACCCGCTGATGAATCACCTCTTGTGTCTTCTCTATTCCATTTAGAACATCGCTCAGCCTGGTAAGAGACATTGTATGTGTGTGTGTGTGTGTGTGTGTGTGTGTGTGTGTGTGTGTGTGTGTGTGTGTGTGTGTGTGTGTAATTCACCACGGTCGTCTGTTGGTCACCCAGCCAGTCATCCCCATTACGGAGCGAGCTCAGAGCACATAGACCGATCTTCGGGTAGGACTGAGACCACATCAACACACAACACACACCGGGAAAGCGAGGCCACAACCCCTCGAGTTACATCCCGTACCTATTTACTGCTAGGTGAACAGGGGCCACACATTAAGAGGCTTGCCCATTTGCCTCGCCGCTTACCGGGACTCGAACCCGGCCCTCTCGTTTGTGAGTCGAGCGTGCTAACCACTACACTACGCGGTGTGTGTGTGTGTGTGTGTGTGTGTGTGTGTGTGTGTGTGTGTGTGTGTGTGTGTGTGTTCCTTTGATACGTATAACAAGTGTACTTTTGTGTCATAAGTAGCTAACGAAAGAAAGACTTGAATGTTTGAGGCTGCTTATCAGATGAATAATACAAACAGCAAGCAAGAAGCGGAGATGGGCGGGCAGACTCACCCTCGTGCTGCAGGTGTGTTATTGAAAGCTAAAACTACTGACCCACTGTTGGATCTTCTTGATGGCATTGTGGAAAGGAATGCAACATAAGAAAGTGGAGCTGGAAGACGAGGACATAAACTTGCTTTATTTACAGAAGCACAACTGTCTGTCTTAGTGGTGTTCCTTCTCTATCGACACATGGAAAGCTCTGTAGTACTGTTGTTGCATGTAAGGAAGCAGTTCACCAGTGCAGTGCCAATGCTCTCATGGCACCTCACCAACCTCATGGCTGGTGACGGCTCGCTGTTACCAGAGTTTTGTTCTCTAATATAAACGTATTTGATAGCAACGTGTTTCTAATTGTTCTCTCTCTCTCTCTCTCTCTCTCTCTCTCTCTCTCTCTCTCTCTTTCTCTTTCTCTTTTTCTTCCCCTTCCCCCCACCCCGCCCCAAGAAACCACCAAAGGAACCGGAAAAAGAATACGCAGTGGAAAAGTCTTTTGAAAATACACTTGCAAAACCCCAACCAGCGTCTCCAAACTTCACTTCCTTTCCCTGCCATCAGAGTACCGCGGCCACTTCGTACCCAATATGGTGGGGTCGCGGCAGAGGAAGTACTCCCATGGTACCGTGAGGCGTGAGGAAAAATCAATCTTTTGGTCTCCAGTGCTTGCTTTTCTCTCCTTGCTTCCTCGCAGTGCGTCATTCTTCTTCCCTTCCCTCCTTTGCCTCGATCCGCTCTTCATCTTTCCTTTCAGCTGGTATTGATGGAATGGCTCTCTCTCTCTCTCTCTCTCTCTCTCTCTCTCTCTCTCTCTCTCTCTCTCTCTCTCTCTCTCAATACAGGCACATCAAATCTTTGATTGGATTGGTGCAAAGCTGCAAAACGACAAAAAAATGAAGAAAATAAATAAAGGCCTCCACTTTGCTCGATTAGAGATGAAAAAATCCCCTCACAATGTCATTAACCTGCCAACAAGAAAAGATAGGAATGTGAAATCCACCTGATATCAACAATACTTATTAAGATGATGATTGAAAGAGGAGAGGACAGGATAGGAGGAAGAGACTGGACTACACGGTACAGGACAGGACAGTACGGGAAGAGAGGGCATTAAAGGGAAAGAATGTGAAATGCACCTGCTATCAACAATAGTTATTACGATGATAATTAGAAAGAATGCTCCAAAGAATTCACCCAAGCTGCTTATGAGCCTAATGGGATGCTGCGACTAGGAAATAATAGCATTCTCTCATTCATCTCTTCAGTACCAGGACGCGTTTTCATATTCATTCTGGTTACTCTCAGGCGATTTTATACAGCTTCAGATACATATGTTGGGATTAGAATTGTAAAGACTCCGGCCATTAATCTTTTGATCTCCATAGCAAATAGAATAGTCTAATAATAACCCAAAAATCGAGGTAAAAAATGTGTCTCAGTGTTCAAGAAAAAGAAAAATGAATTGACTGAAAGTGAGGTGTACATATTTTTTGCAACCTTTGAGTGTCGCAGTAAATGTTTGCGTTGATTGTCTTGTGCTGGAGCTTTACTAGAAATTTGTTATAGGAGGACATGACCACTCTTTAAATTGACATCCAAGTAAAGTTCAGTACAAGAACACATTTTTACCTTGAGTTTTGTGTACGATAAGACCATTTTCTTCACATTAGGAACGGTCTATGGAGGTCAGAAGATTAATGGCCAAAGTCTTCACTATTTTAATCCCTCACATAAGTTTCTGAATCTATATGAAATCACCAAATAGTGAACAGAATGAATATGGAAACGCGTTATGTTATTTGAAGTGGTTAATGAATAAAATATTAGTACGTTAACTATGATCAGTGTTGTGCTTCTTTGCTTCTGATCTAATATATTGACTAAGTGATTTATATTCTATCAGACAATTTAAATTTACCCTTCGTTTTAGTGCAATATGAATCAGCTAAACCATTATTAGTCACTCGTAAGTAATAACTGGAATATTCGCTTCCTTAGAGTTTCCAGAGAGTGTGAGACTTGTTACTGATAGAACCGTTTGTATTTAGAATTTCTATATTTAGGATTTTTTTTTTTTCCATCAGCGCGTGTGTGTGTGTGTGTGTTGGTGGTAAAGTGGGGTGGGTGAATCTGCCTCTTCATTTGTCACTCGCTATCTGCTTGTCTGTCTTTCCGTGTCGTGTTGTCAGAGCGTTCTATTTTTGTCGGCGGAATGTCACTTTGGGAGCAGCTTTTCTGATCATCACAGAGGATCGAGAGTTCGGAATTTTTTTTAGAGATGGTTAGTTGAGCATGAGAGGAGCGATATCCGGGAAAATGTGAAGTGGCAGTGGAATGAGAGAGAGAGAGAGAGAGAGAGAGAGAGAGAGAGAGAGAGAGAGAGAGAGAGAGAGAGAGAGAGAGAGAGAAAGTGTGTCACCCTCTATTTCTTTACTTAATAAATCAGTGTCGATCTTTGCTCTCCCAAGATACGACACAATACAACACACACACACACACACACACACACACACACACACACACACACACACACACACACACACACACACACACACACACACACACACACACACACACACACACACACACACACACACACACACACACACACACACCTGCTTATATCCACCTACCATCCCAAATACTCAAGGAAACAATATAAGATACCTTCAGAAAAAAAAAATCAACAAAAACTCCAAATATACTATCAAATCCTGTTCTGCATGATATCAAAATAGACTTAAATTTACCAAGAAGCGCAGTAAGAGATTCAAGAGAGTTTCAGTACCAGTGGGTCGTCTTACCATGAGTATCAGGGAACAGAGGACTTAGAAGAGAGTAAAAGGAAGTATAGTTTGTAAAAATGTCTAATTCCCCTAAAGTTCTTAACCCAAGTGGACGGAAGATTGCGGGAATCCTCCAGGTATTAGCGTTGGAAGTGGGTCACCGGCTTCTGAACGTTTGGCGGTGGTTTTAAACACATCCAGGACACTTGCAGAGTTTTTGTTGTATGTGAAAGATATTGGAGTGTATATTTGGTGCTATTGGTCTCGCTCTCACTTGCTCTCTCACTCGTCCTCGGTCTTGGGCACGCTCTCGCTTCACGTTCTTTCGCTGCCTCTGAATGAAGGTTTGAAGTGACAAGCCACATTTAGGTGCGTGTACAGCTGCAGTAAAGTCTATGAGGTATTCGCGTTCAGGAATTTGACGCTCCCTTCACTATATTTTTGCCCGACTTTATTTATGAATTAAGGCTTAAAAGAAGATATACAAGTGTCTCTTCTGCCTCGTATTTCTTCGCCAGAATGGAAGAGGAAATATAGGTGCGTCATTTCTTCCAGCTACGTATTTCTCTGCTAAAAGGGAAAGCGTTGTGTCTTGGGTAGTGGCGAGGCAAGTGGGAGCTGCTCTGGGGTCTTATTCTTCACATTGAATCCGCCTTTCAGTTTTGCATCAAACAGAACACACACACACACACACACACACACACACACACACACACACACACACACACACACACACACACACACACACACACACACACACACACACACACACTCCTCTGCCTCAACTCGACCTCAAACGGTTTGACTCTTATCCCGGGATGTCGGCATTGAGCTTCAGCTTGAAAGACTTGTTAGACTCTCTTATCGAGTGTTTGCAGCCATTCCGTGCACCTAGGAAGGCCGTGCAGGTGACTCGAGTTAGACATTACTGCACAATTACTACACAGGAAAAGTTCGTGTTATTTTTTTTTATTTATTATGGAAGAGGGGAAGCTGGCCAATAGCAACAAAAAGTATAACAAAAAAAGGCACACTTGATTGCCGGTTCCCTAAAAGGTTAGTAGAGTTAGCCAAAAGTCTGGAACAAATGTCTTGAAACCTGTTGTGTGTGTGTGTGTGTGTGTGTGTGTGTGTGTGTGTGTGTGTGTGTGTGTGTGTGTGTGTGTGTGTGTGTGTTAGCTTTACCATCCCCACATCCTGCAGTATACAACCATATCATTCATGCAAGAAAGAAGACAAGAAAAAAAAAAAAAAACACACACACACACACACACACGAATGAACATATTTTTAGCATCTTTTCCCAATCTGAAAGTCTTTGCGGCGAGGCTGACATCTCCAATCAGAAGCAGAAATGAGATGTCAAAACAACAAGAGACGGGCGGCTTGCGTGCGTCGATTTTACATTTTCCAAGCGTGTGTTGTGCAGCAGACCCTTTATAAAGACACCGCAGCGCCTCTCACCACACGCGGCGACGGGAAGCTCCTAGCGAGGGAGGAACAGTTTGCTCACATGAAGGAGAGGAGAGAAGGAGGAAGTGGCGAGGGTTTCCTGACGATACTGATGGGATGGCGGAGGAGGAAGAGAAGATAAGAGTAAAGGTGGCAGATGAGAAGTGTGAGTACTGGAGTGTGAGATGGAATGAGATCGGGGAATATAGGAAAGGAGGTGAGGGCGCTGGTAGTGAACCGTAAAGGAGGAGGAAAAACTACACGAGAGGAAAGGTTCGTGGCGTATAAGAAAGATGAACCGGGAGAGAGAGAGAGAGAGAGAGAGAGAGGAGGAAAATGCCCTCTCCCACGCATCTCTCCTTCCCTCCCTCTCTCCCTCCTTCCCTCCCTCCCCCTCCCGAAAAAGAGAAAGGAGAAAAAAGGGAAGATTGGAAATGCGGGGGTTTGTGGGAAGTGAAATAGTCACGTGCCTATTAAGTAATGGAAACAGTTTGTACATGTCAAGTAATTAATCTCTCTCTCTCTCTCTCTCTCTCTCTCTCTCTCTCTCTCTCTCTCTCTCTCTCTCTCTCTCTCTCTCTCTCTCTCTCTCTCTCTCTCTCTCTCTCTCTCTCTCCGCTCAAAGTCCCAATGAAAAGTCAGATTAACCAAAGCTCTAAGTCACCCTGCCCTCAATAATTTATAAGGCTAATCTCCATTTCAAATACATGAATGCTTCTCTCTCTGCCCTCGAAAATCCCCTAAAGAAATCATCAGGTAAAGCAAAGACACTATTAAAATCACCATCAAAAGTAGAGGGGAAGTTGACGGGAGTTGAAAGAGACACTGACACACCCTCGTGGTCAGCGCAAACCATTGACGTGGGAGGAACTGCGCGCCTCTTAGAATTTTAATTAGAAAGCCACGGTTCCCGCCCTGCCGAGGAAAGCCCTATGTGTCCACCAGAGACGCGCCACACCAATCAGGGATTACAGAATGTGGTGGCCAGGGTGCGTGTAAGGGAGAGAGTGAGTTAGCGGAGACAAGGCAGGAGCTCCAAGGCAAGACTCTATTGATCTCCAGATTATAGGGCACTTGCATTGGGTTCCAGGTGCCAGTTGTGATTAAAGGCGGCACCTCTGCTCAATGTTTCCCTCGCGTCCTGTATACTTCCCAGGCATTTTTCTCACTGCGGATAATATTGCGGGATTATGAGCCACAGATGAGGTTCCTTGTATTGGATGAAGGTGTCTCAGTCGCCCAAATGATCAAACTTGGTAACATGATGACCTCATTCTACCGAGTTCAAATCATGTCAATGGTGGCAACGCAAGCGCCATTCCCTGCCAGGACGACGGCGATAAACATGTTCAATAAAATGTAACTAATGATTTTCCTGTATCGTGATGGCTTTTTATTGTTCTGCTCATATTGAGGTGTAGGTGGGAGTGGGGAGGGCTGCTTCCTCATCGCTATAGGTGAGGAAATGGTGGTGGAAGTCTTTCTTGCCGCGACTAGTGTGGGAATGTTGGCTCAGTCTGCTCATCTCGCAGGAATATTGTGTCATCTTCGCAGAAACGCCACGCCAGACACAAAAATTCTAGCACATGGGTGGCGCGTGTCAGATCCACGCACACATTCCTTACAGTTAACCAAGAGTTCTTTGTATTCCTGTCGGTGCAGTCATCCTTCGTCGCAGCCTGTCACCACCTTGACTCCTTGGTCCTCTGTCACCTCGCCGCCTCCAGCGCTGCGGGCGACGTGGCCATCATCACGGCACTGAAAATTGATGGGGTCTTTTTCGGGCTCTGTGGCCTCGTTACTCCAGCACGTCCTGGTGGTGGCAGCAGTAACTCGGCGGACCTGGCGTGTGTCCGGGGCTGTGGCGGCGCCGTGAACCTATTGTGCCACGGGGGCGGTCGGTAGAAATCCATTTAAAGTACCATTTTTGTATGGACGGTAAAGTTCAAGCGCTGAGGAGAGAGACGATGGAAACGACGATGGCAGAATAGATGTCAGTGTGACAATGGGAAAAGCGGCGGTAGCTGCGATGTCCTGCTGTCTGTTGTGTCGATTGTGGCGGCGGTGGAAAGATGTTGCGATGGTGGCCGTGGGAAGACAGGTAGGTGGGGGGTAGCTCGGTGCTGGAATAGTAGAGGAGGCTGGAATGGGGGACAGACGGAGGTAGTGGTGGCAGTGGTGGTGGTGGCAGTGTCATGTTGTTACGTCCTTGAGTGTGTGTCTGCCAATACCTCGCGACTCTTTCCCTGTGGAGGCGATATAGCGTGACTGCAGATCTTCCCTCTTCGTTCGGCCTCTCATAACCACCCGGCGCCCTGAGAACACATGCCTGCACTCACAAATTCCTTGCCTTGTGCCGCCTGTGACTCTTTCGATCCTGAAAGCTCGTGCGGGTATGGAAAAATAAGACGTGTTAACCTGTATAGGACATAATTACGTACACACACACACACACACACACACACACACACACACACACACACACACACACACACACACACACACACACACACACACACACACACACACACACACGATTCTCTCTCAATGTCAATCTCCGTAACCTTTGACCTCTAGTTCCTCGTATAGGCTGATGACGACGACAGTAAGTAGCGGGGATAAGAAGAGAGAGAGAGAGAGAGAGAGAGAGAGAGAGAGAGAGAGAGAGAGAGAGAGAGAGAGAGAGAGAGAGAGAGAGAGAGAGAGACGTGAATAAGAAAACGCACTCGGAAGATTAGAGGGAGGAGGAGGTGGAGGAGGAAAGACGAGGAGGAAAAAAGAACGACATAATAGACGAGAAAAGGGAGGAGGAGGAGGAGGAGGAAAAGGAGGAGGAGGAGGAGGAGGAGGAGGAGGAGTAGGAGTAGGAGTAGGAGGAGGAGGAGGAGGTGGAGGAGAAAGTGGAGCTGGGGGAAGACGAAGACATGAAAGAGAAGAAAATTTATGTGAAATGGAAAAGGAGAGAGAGAGAGAGAGAGAGAGAGAGAGAGAGAGAGAGAGAGAGAGAGAGAGAGAGAGAGAGAGGGATTTAGGCAACGATGAGTCATATTGGGGGAAGAGATTAGCACGAGGAAGAGACGGAGAGAGCGAGAAGGAGACGTAAAGTGTAGTAATAGAAGGCTAGTAGAGGGTAGGGACTTGTCATAAAGGTTTACAGTGACTGCCTTAATGGTACGAAGGGCTACAGAGGAGGGAGAGGAGCACACGTGAACGAGGAAGGGAACGAGGAAGGCTACCGGGCGACCATGGGGAGGAACAACACGAAAATGAGGACGGGAACGACGGAAAGGGAGGAAAAGAAAACGGAACGTACATGAAGGGATGGACAGGAAGCGTTGACTGTCTGGGTTTCCTGTCTACTTCTACTATATCATTTTTTTCCCTCTCTGGCCTGATTCCAGTGAGTAAATATTTCCCTATTCATATTTTCAGATGCTCGTATTTCCTTTTTTTTTTTATACAATACCATTATTATTATTATTGTATTAGTGCCAAAAGTATAGTCTGAAATGTATAGCTTTGATTTTTTTTTGGGGGGTAAAGTTTTTAGTGGTAATTATTAAAAGCGAAGAGGAACGATAAAGATTTCCATGCGTGTGTGTTTATGTGATCTTATTTATTATTTCCGGCCATTAACGTGCATCAGAATCGTATTGATGCTAAACATTTACTGCGAAACGTACAGCCTCAATTTGTTGTAGAGTTTTAGCGTCATAATTACGGAGAGAAATAATCGGAAACGGCCCGCTGGTTGTGTTCTATTGGTCGGATGGAAACAAGCCGAGAGATATGATGTAAAAAGTTGTTATTCACTATATAGGTAAATGGGGAAAAATACAGTAATAATAGGCATTCAGAATTGCCTTCACAGTCTAGTTCCTCACCTGAAAATAAAACCATGTATAATGAAACCCTGCGTCCCTAAAATATGCAGTCCATGCCAACCATTTAAAAAAAAAAAAAAATGGGGCTACTTTTTTTTTTTGCTAAATGGCTGGCGGAAAAAACGACTATAGATTATAAATTTCAACAACCATCTGCCGTGTAGTTAAAAGGTATTTAATGTAATAAAAGCCATAAACGTAAAGGAATTTGTGTTATATGAAACAAAGCCTCAGTTTGTTCAATATTAGGGGAGCGAGGGAGCAAGGGAGTGTAAAGGAGAGGGAGTGGGAGATGAGGGGAGGAAAGTGAGCGTTATGGGGGAGAGGGAAGTGTAGGGGAGGGAGAAATATAGATGAAAAGAAAGTGAAGGGTGAGAGAGAAGGGGAAGAGAACATTGTAAGTGGAGAGGAAGAGGGAGCCGCTGAGAGGAAGGAACAATGACATTAAGAGAGGCGGGGGCCGGGAGAGTGAGCGAGAGAGAGCCAGAGAGAGCGAGGGAGAGAGAGTGAGAGCGAGCGTGCAGTGTCAGATAAGGGACCGGGGAGGAGGCAACAGTACTACACAGACGAGAGAGATACGGAGAGAGAAGGAGGGAGCGCAGAGGCGAGGCGAGACTGTAGGAGGAAAAAAAAAGAAATCAGCAAGGAGATAGAAGAGAGAGGGAAGGATATACAGCTCTGCGTTGATTAAGACATACTGGCGTTACTTAGAAGTGGTGCTTCGTATAATGAACACGTCTTGAGGAGGAGCAGTCTCAGTTTCTTCACATGGATAGTGGTAAGGTTCGTATTCAGAAACACGACTATTCTCTGAGGCCACACAGATGACTCGTCTGGTTTTGGAGAGAGTATTTCCTTCTAATTCAGAAATCACGTTTATTTATCACTACAACTATTAAAACACCCTGAAAAACATGTGTACCTTTAACTATGGTAATCATAAACACTTCACTCTCTCACCACGACTATTTTCTAAGACCACAGAAGTGACTGGTCGAGTTCTGAAGAGAGTATTTCCTTTTAATAACGCAGAAGTCACGTTAATTTCTCACTGCAACCATTAAAGCACCCTGAAAAACACGTGTATCTTTATGTAGAACCTTTTGAAATAGTGGAAGTGTTTACAATAGATACCTAAGCTGCAACAGAGAGCGATGGGTTGAAAAGCACTGTAGGAGGGATGAAGGTGGTGACGGGGTGAGGTGTATATAATGTTAGTGATGAGTGTGGTGAGTGTGGTGACAATTGCGAGCCGCGTGAGAGGGGAGATGATTAGATTGTCACAGATGAAGCAGTCTGTCAGGGGACGCTAAGAGCCTTACTGAGGGAGAACTGTGGCAGCCAATGATACGAGGAGATTGATTGACAGATAGTAAAAGGGAACGTATAGGATATGGAGATCAGGTGCAGAGAGAAGGAAAAGATGTGTGTGTGTGTGTGTGTGTGTGTGTGTGTGTGTGTGTTTGTGTGTGTTTGCTCTCTCTCTCTCTCTCTCTCTCTCTCTCTCTCTCTCTCTCTCTCTCTCTCTCTCTCTCTCTCTCTCTCTCTCTCTCTGAAATCATATCCGTAAGAAGAACAAACCTATTATTAAACCCATTAACCTGTAACGAGGACATCTAATTTTGTCTTCACCACCATTAATAAACCAAATTATTCCCCCACTTGAAATAAGGACTCACAGTGAAGTACCAACATCTCGTATAACTAGAGGAACATCATTATCGGGACGCTGCACTGACTTCAGGCCTGGAGAAGTGTAGTGAGGTACGAGTATATCATTGAGACGTCCCCTTTCCAGCAATTTCAGAGGTTGTCGCTGGCGTAGGAGTAGGAATAGGAGTGAGAATAGTGCCTTGGTTCAGAGAGGGAAGGAGAGAAATGGTACCTGTCATATGTATGCGTGTGTGTGTGTGTGTGTGTGTGTGTGTGTGTGTGTGTGTGTGTGTGTGTGTGTGTGTGTGTGTGTGTGTGGGCAGCTGGTGATAGTGGGAGTTGGGGCTGAGGCAGCAGGTGTTGTGTGTAAAATGTATCTGGTGCATGACGCAGTCCAGCCACGTCCACGAGCGGGGAGTGCAAGTTCCCTCAGCAAATTTCTCCTTTTTGAGTTTAACCATCATTTGAGAGAGGCTTGGAAATCTCCCTTACGATGTCGACTCAGAGAAGTCATTGAGAAGGATGAGTGTAGGATCGTTGGCTTAGCAGAACAAACAAGCCAGCTTAGAGGAAGCGTGCCGCCTCTCTCTCTTTCTGGGGTAACAGACACCAAGGAAAATAGTAATGCAGCTTTAGGGTTCAGAGGATGAAAAAAAAAAAAAAAAAAAAACACGGGTCCCCGCTCCGACCACATGACCGAATCGAGAACGGGGTTACAATTGTGGAAAGAAACGATGACGTCAAAGATTCCACTCACTTAGTTTTCCATGGGGTACCTCAAGCAGGCGTTCAATGTCGGGAAAGTCTCCACCTTGCAAAAATGTTATGTGCTTAAGAAGTCGCATGAAAACGGTCAAGGTCATGGGTGTCGGTCAGCAGTTTTCTGACTTTAGCAAGGTTACAATGGTAGTTTCCTTGATGGTTATGAGAAAAGAAGAACAGACTGTCACTCTGAACTGTCCGTTAGAGCATTGGTAGTGATAGTTTCCTTGATGGCTTGGTGTAAAGAAGAACAGGCTGTCACTCTGAACTGGCCGTTAGAATATCTCTATGTTGATAGTTTCTTTGGTGGTTAAGATTAACGAAGAACAGGCTGTCACACTGAACTGTTACTTTAAGTGGCTCTTCGTATAAGCGGGAAATAGAAACTGAAATACGTAACTCTTTCTTATTCGATCAAAGGCAAATCAACAAAAGCCCTTTCTTTAAGCTGGATGAGTGGGAGCCATCGATTTTCTCTTTGTCCGGAACTAAACCTCTGAAAAAGAAAGAAAAAAAAAAAAACAGCAACACTCAACACACAAACTCTTGAAACTGACCGAGGAAGGAAAAAAAAAAAACATTGCCTATGACTGAATCAAGATAGAGCACATTAAAGCAAGACTAAATTAGATATATGAACGTAGTAGAAGATAGACGTAACATTACCTAAACTCTCACGACTTCCTGGACAGTAGAACCTCACATTACTGTTGATTATGCCTCTCTACGAAGGGGCAGACTGGACCAGCACGATGCCATTGCTGAGAGCCAGTGAGTAGGAAAACCAGCTTTAGTTGTATGTTAATTTCACCTTAGCAGTAACTCGGGCAGGAGGAAGGGCTGTGCTTATCATGCCTCACTCACCAGGAATTATTCTCAAACGTTTTGGCGTCTTTTGTGAGTTAATAGGGTGTAATGGAAGTCCTCAGGGTTTTCAAAAAGTGCATGATGATTTTAGTGATAGTTCAAGCAGGAATTTGTTTCAGTAGGTGAATGATCTTTGGAACGTGACTTGTTTGAGTGATCTTTGCGGTATTAGTGTTTGTAGGAAGTGAGAATTTCTGACGTAGAAGAGCTGGTGGGTTTAATATTGTCAGGAGTAATCTTGCCTGTTGTATTCTCTCTCTCTCTCTCTCTCTCTCTCTCTCTCTCTCTCTCTCTCTCTCTCTCTCTCTCTCTCTCTCTCTCTCTCTCTCTCTCTCTCTCTCTCTCTCTCTCTCTCTCTCTCTCTCTCTCTCTCTCTCTCTCACATCGACCGATATCCCTTCTTTGATGAGATTCCTCCCCCATAGACACCACCCACATAAACCCTTCCTCCACACACACACACACACACACACACACACACACACACACACACACACACACACACACACACACACACACACACACACACACACACACACACACACACACACACACCAGCATCACCACCTGTCCGGACGATGGAAGCTTGGTGATGAAACAACTCTAGAACGTGAATCCACCTTGACCAGTGTCCTGAGTGATTAATCCCTAGTGGAGCGATTACCTGGCGCACGTGGAGGGCCGGCTGTCGTTATTAGGGTTAAAGGGGAAGGAAGGGATTATTAAGTTGGAGGATACGGTCGGGAAATGCTGCGCGGAATAACAGGTGGCTGGTGTAATAGAAAACGGATATTAGCCGTGGTACATTCCAGAGCCTGCGCTGGATGGTGCCTGCTGGTGGTGGTGGTGGTGGTGGTGGTGGTGGTGGTGGCTGTGATGGTGGTGGTTCTGCATGTAACCACCTGAATGGATGAAGCTTCTCTGTGAGGCCACATGGGTGTTGTGTGTGTGTGTGTGTGTGTGTGTGTGTGTGTGTGTGTGTGTGTGTGTGTGCGTGCAGGATCGATGTAAGTGACAGCAGGATCTTTGTGGCGGTGATTAATCTTGACACACTCACTGGGCAATCACCAAGTGGCGCCAGGTCCTGCTAGCTCAGCCCACACACACACACACACACACACACACACACACACACACACACACACACACACACACACACACACACACACAAAAAAAAAAAAAAATAAATAAATAAAATAAATAAATAAATAGCCGCAAATACCTTATTACATGTCACAATAGAGTTAGGTCCTTTCCAATATCCTGTTAGTGGCATCCCAAAGTTTAGTGTGATTTTTCCCTTGGAAGTTATAGAGCAGTGGTTCCCAAGCTGTGGTATGCGTATCGCTAGTAGTACGTGAAAGCCTCCCAGGTGGTACAAGAGCACTTTCGGGATTTTTAGTTAAATTGAATAAATTAATTTCTCTGATAAAACAACTATTTTTGCCTTACACAAGATAATCTGGCATCGAAGAACTGGTGAAGGAAAAAAAAAAACATCGCTCGCATTAAGTTGGGTTGTGTTCCTTGTTGTCAGTTCATTTGTGCGTTTTTACTTGTGAATGAATTAATAGTCGCTGAATTGAAATTTTCTGGAAGCAGGTGCTACGCGGGGACTGTATGGGACTTACAAGTGGTACTCGCTCAGAAAAAAATTGGGAACCACTGTTAAAGAGTGTGTGGAACTTGTCGTGAATGTGATGCAGTATGATGTGGTTTGTTAATTTTGCTTTTATTTATATTGGGAAGTTATGTTCGGTTTTTGTATCACTTCAGATTCACAAAAACACACATTTATGCTTATTACACCATTGTGTAGTAATTGACATGGGTACAAATATGGATGAAAGGAAGTTAAGAGCAAAATTCAGCACATATAAGAAAAGATAAGGGAAGTGACTTTTAGCATCGTAGTACCAAAGTCTTACACTGGAGGGAGAAAAGAAGATTAATGGTAAGAATCATTATGGTAGAAAACCCGCCCACCACAGACGGTGCTCGCAAAAAAGGAAGGTTAAAAAAGTCGACATAAAAAGTTGAGTGTACAGAACAGACGTGATTTTTTGTATAGTGTTAATTATGGTGTTGATGACAGACTGAGTAACAAAGGATGAAGCACAGTGTTGGAGATATAATGTGCATAAAAGTGAGTGAGTAAAATTAGAAATGACAGGATAATTATTAGAAAAGCACCAGTTGCAATGTACTCTGGTATTGTTGCATCATATTGGGGAGTAAACAAGAAAAACTCGACATTACAGAAACCGGTGGAAAAAGATCAATGACAGGAGTAACAAGGCAGCGCGTGGCATTGTTAACGTCATTAGCTGTGCATTGTGTAGGAGTTATCAGAGTGAGAAAAACTTGGAGATGACACGGCGGGAAGGAAAAAGTAGAAGTGCGAGTAGCAGAACATAAGTACGTCGTCAGGTGCGGGAGTACGTAGTGTGGAACAAATGTTGCCCCTTTAGAAAGTGAGACTCGGCGTGTGAGGACAAATTACCGTGGTCAGCTCAGAACGTCTTCCAATATTAAAGGTGTCTTGCCGTGTGAGGAGATACATATTTCCTAGTTCTGAAAAATGGCTGAAACCTTGATGTTTTATGTGACTGTGAAAGACGGCTGGGCGTTGAAAAAGGAAGGGAGATATTTTGTAGCTAACGCATATGTCTTTCATTCACACCGTGGTTAGAAGCTCATATCGTCCATTCAGGCCACAAAGCTGCATGCCACTCTTATGGGAATGGCCACGCGCTGAGGGCTGTAAGTCGTGGTTGTAGTGGTGTGGTGTCACGACTCAATGCTTATATCAAAGAGTGGCAGCTCTCGCCATCACAAGTTTCGCAATATTTATGTATCTATCTGCGTTTTACTGTGCAATATTATTTTTTCCAGACTTGATCAAATGCTAAAATCCGAAAGCAGTATGTATATATATTTTTCTTTATATAGCTACGTTTCAATACATGAATGTTACTGCAACACACACACACACACACACACACACACACACACACACACACACACACACACACACACACACACACACACACACACACACACACACACACACACACACACACACACACACACACACACACACACCGCAGACCTAAGATTCAGCGAGGATGTAGCCAGAAGACACAGGAAAATTATTAGTTCGTCAGTGAGACACATTTGGCCGCTCAAAAATGTTACATATAAAAAAAGAACACTACTCTACATTGGATCAGATCTAATGAAGACCACCATTCGAAATATTTGCGTTCCTGATAAATGATGAAGAACAGATGGACAAACACACAGACAGACAGGCAGACAGAGGGATAGACAGGCAGGCAGGCTGAGAAAGAGACGTGTTTATCATGAAGTGACAAGTTTTATTTTTTGTCTCTCTCTGTTTTATGGATCCACACACACGCCTGCCGCCCCTTCAGGCAAATCCCTGTGCGCCTCGCTGGAAAGGAACGAGAGAAGGCTCGGTAAAACACTAGAGACTAAGATGTTTTGTTTCCTCTAGCTCGACAGGCGCCATTTGTGTGTGGATGACAGTTGCGTGAAATAATACGAGAAAGAAATAGGAAAAGACATCGGTAGTGGTGCTCGTTGGGATTATGGTATAGCTCTTGCTGATGTGACGGTGGTGGCGGTGGTGGTGAGAGGATAATGCGTGGTTGTAGTGGTGGTGGTGAGAGACACTTTGTTCTCTCATCATGACTACTTTTATAGGCCACAGAGATTATTAACCTCTTCAGTACCAGGACGCGTTTCCATATTCCTTTTGGTGACTATTTAGTGTTTTGATACAGCTTCATAAATTTATGTTAGGATTAAAACAGTGAAGATTCTGACTTTTAATCTTCTCACTTCCATAGACCCTTCCTAATGTAAAAAATATCGTCTAATTATAACCAAAAGTCATGGTAAAAATGCGTCCCAGTACTGAAGAGGTTAACCGGAATCTCAAGAGCGTTTCTCCTGTTAGTAGTGCCGATATGTTGTTGATCTGTCACTAGAATCATAGAAACTTTTAAAAACCCGCGTCACTGCTACTAGAGCCTCTGAAAATAGTGGAGGTTTGGTGGAGAAATAACACAAAATACGGACCTAAGATGCATGGTGGTAGTGGTGGTGGTGGTGGTGGTCTTGTCTGTCTAGCTGGGTGGAAAGTGATCATAATATTTTAGTGGTGCTTGTTGTGGTGATTGTGGTGGTTGTAAGATGTGGTGGAAGTGTCTTGCTTATTGTTGTTGGTTTTAGTGGTGATGGTGATGGTGATGTTGGTGGTGGTGGTGGTGGTGGTGGTAGTAGTGGTGGTGGTGGTGGTGGTTGATTATATGCCATATGTTTATTTTTTCCATGGTGAAAATTACAAGCAAATAAACTTTCCTTTAATGTAGTTTTCTATCACCACTGCGCTTCTAAATTACTAGTGCTCCTCCTCCTCCTCCTCCTCCTCTTTTCTTTCTTTCTTTCTCACAACCTACACTTAATTTTCCTATTTAGAATTTAGTGTGTATATTGTAGCTCCGTATAGCGATTAACAAAATAAAACCAAAATCTGCGCGATAAAAACTTCTAAACCATACATACGGAAGCAATAATAACAAAATTAAGTGTCTATATTGTAACTCAGTAAAACGAATAACAAAATAAAACGAAAATCTACACAAGGAAAAAAAAAGTGCATATATTGTAATAATAATAATAATAATAGTAATAATAATAATAATAATGATAGTATGAATTTTGCGTTTATATTGTAACTCAGCATAACTATTAACAAAATAAATCCAATATTTACACAAGAAAAACAACCTCTGTAAACTTGAGAGGAACATATGGAAGCAGTAATGATAATGAGAGTATTATGAGCCCCAACAGAGAGCAGTGTGGCGGGTACAATGGAGGCTGCTGTCTGTCTGTGTGTGTCTGGCTAGCTTCATTTTGTTCCTACAGCTTGAAGACGTCCTTTGCTTTATAAAAAAAAAACTCGTGGTGTGGCGCATATGGCGTCATCACGGGTGGCGCAGAAAATAAAAGGGAAACAGGAAAAAAGTTAGTTGGAGGCCGGAAATCAGTCTGGCGTGATGGCCTCTTCAGGTTCTTGTTATCATTGCTTTGCTTAATTAAGGAATGAGAAAGGTGGCGCTCTGAGTGGAGGATTCTAATTACCAGGAGTTCTTGTGTGTATAATTTTCGTATATCGCAGTCTCTCCTTTTATTTGGCGCTTCTTGTTTTCTTTTGTTTCTTTGTGAATGACTTAATTAGTAACAGTTTCTTGGGTGTGCGATTTTTTGGTACGTCTTTTAGTCTTTCTTTTGATTACTCCCATTTCGTTTTCGTTTTAATTTTACTTTCATTTCCTTACTCATTTTTTTCTTATCCTCCTTCACCTGGCGAGTGTCTTTCCGCTGCTGGCTGCTGCTTCCTCTGCTGCTGGTGAGTCTGGTCTTTTGGAATTACGTTGACAGATAAATTAGATAACAGACAGGTAGACAGATAGGTGGATAGATAGTTGAATGGATAGGTACGAGCAGGAATTTATTGGCTTCAGATGCAGAGGTTCTTTTAATTAAGCGACTCTCTCTCTGCCTCTCTCTCTCTCTCTCTCTCTCTCTCTCTCTCTCTCTCTCTCTCTCTCTCTCTCTCTCGCTGATAATTTCAAAGCATACCAAGTTATTTCTAGATTGATTATCCTTGTAGAGGTTTTTTTTAAGTAACTCTCTCTCTCTCTCTCTCTCTCTCTCTCTCTCTCTCTCTCTCTCTCTCTCTCTCTCTCTCTCTCTCTCTCTCTCTCTCTCTCTCATAATACCAAAGCATACCAACTCTGGAACTCCCTGGCTGCTTCTGTATTTCCATCTTCCTACAGCTTGACTTGAGGAAGGTTTCAGAACATTTGCCCCAGACTTTTGGCTAACTCTTATTATCTTTTAGGGAACTGGCAATCAAGTGGGCCTTTTTTTTTTTTTTTTTTTTTTTGTTATCCTTGGCCAGCTTCCCCTCTTGCATAGAAGAAAAAAAAAAGTTATGTGTAGACCATCCTTCAAGAAAGCTTCAGTGCACCTCTTGTTGTAATACTGAGATGCATAATAACACTTGAGCAGCTCGCGTTACCTTTGATGTGCCATTACCGTAAAGTGGCAGAATTAGTGGCGCTTAGGAGTCGGTGCCAGGAAGCCGCGACTAAGTGGTCTGTGACTATTCTGGTATTTAGGAACCCGAGCAGTGAGCAGTCCCACTTTGGAGTCACTGCTCTCGTGTTCCATTCCTCTGTCAGTGTTTGCTGTGGCTTTGTTCTGCTTCCACGTGTATAGTTTGACTTAGTTACCCTCAAAAACAATTATCCTATGCTATTTTTATTATTTTTTTCCTTTATTTTTAAGACGTAAACTCACCTACCAGCTTGTAAGATTATTTTCTTAAGCACATACAAATATACTGGGATATATGAGCTTTATATTAAGAAATGCGATTAATCTCTCATCATATTCCCCATTTCTTTTATACTATATTCATCATGGCCTCATTTCGCTGAGCAGGCATTCTAGACTCAGTCTATTATCATCACCACACATAGAGGAAGGCGCCACATTGTTAAAATTTCCTCCTTTTGAGCTCCCCGTGTCTTTACCTTCCATTGGAGCTGAGGAGCGAGATTCCCTTGAGTCATGACCCTGAATAATATCCACGTCGTCTTCAAGTTTAATTTTGTAAGCGCTTTAGTGGCCATTCGCTTGACGCATAAAGTTGCCGGGAGAAGGGAGGAGCATCAGCGTAGAGCGGATGGATCCCCGAGCAGTAAACCTTAGTGCCGCCTCCTTCGGCAGTTATATGGAGGCATTTAGTCTGTTTCCTTACACGAGAAGGTTTGTGTGTACGTCCCATCCTTCTCTCTCTCTCTCTCTCTCTCTCTCTCTCTCTCTCTCTCTCTCTCTCTCTCTCTCTCTCTCTCTCATTATCCTTTGTTGGGAAGTGAATCACAAGCTACAAATATCCATCGTAATGAGGCCTGGGCGGGAGAAAAGTTAATCATCTAAAATCGGAAAGAACTCTTCCTTCATATACGAGAGCAGTGCACTTCCGTCTTTCATAGAGACCTTTTGAGTCACCTTGGAAAACAAATTGACTTCTGTGGCTTGGTATTTCTTCTCATCCCTCCAATTAGTCTGTTATTTTCTCCTTCAAATATTTCACTTTTCGTGGCTTCTTTCTCTGTGCATGGGATATTGTGTGTCGGCCGCCGCCAGTATCATAGGAAAACAGGGACGAGCTGCGCGAATGTATATATATGGACCTAGGACACTGACCAGTACGTGAGGCTGTGGTGGGAGTTCAAGTCGCTGTTTTCGGACACGTGGACGAAAAAAAAGGACATATAATAATCGTTTAGCTTTGTGTTACTCCTGAGCTCTCGCCTCACTGGCAGGTCAATGTGGTGGTTTGGTTCCGTTAATTTGACGATGTAAATGGCCTGACGATAAGTTTCCGGAATATTTGCTAATTTTGTTTCGGGTTTCGGTAGGAAATTAGTGTCATTATAGACAATGGCGGACATTCAGACGCAGCGAGGTTGTGTGTGATACTAATTAAAGGACACTCAGCCGCTGCCGCTCAGAATGTTGGCCGGAATCAGTACAGACACACACTTAGCAATGATGACTATAATAAAAGCTTACAGTATGTTCTCGCTCCGGCCAGCTGAGGTGAAGAGCGTTTTGAATCACGTTTGTTGTCACGTTATATTAATTATGAGATTCTATTCCTTCTCTAAAGACAAGAGTGAGAAATTACGATATGTGGCGCCATCTGACCATTTCACTCTTGTATCGAAAGGGTTTTAATCAGTGAATTAGTCCATCAGTCAATCCCATGTTGCTCTTATCAATAAAATCAAGAAAACAAAATGATCTTGAAATTCTTGAAAGAAAATATAGTAGCGCTTTGTTCTGGAAACAGTTATCGTTATTTCCTATCCACCAGTGACCACAACGAAGCCAACACTCTCCTGTCACCCTCACCACATTAAAGCACACCCATATCCTCTACAGTGGCCGTTGCGCTCCACTGCTTCCACCGCCACTTCCATTCCATACCAGGTAGAATTTAGGATTTTCCAGCCCGGTAAGCAAGGGTGAAAAATGTGCGCCAGGCGTCTTGTGGCTCAATGGCTGATGTATTGACCTTGTGTGAGGTGCGAGTCCCCCCTGTGGCGGCGACTTGGGCTCAGCAGGACGCACACTCAGCAAGGTTTTTGTGAAATGGAAACCTTGCCTCGTGCCGCCCTGGAAAGTCTCGCTGGAGGTCCCCAAAAAACTGAGTCTCCACCAGCATCGTAGTAATACCAAAAAGCTGACACGTGTTGATGGATCTTACATCTTTTGCGCCATTTTTCTTTTAATCCAGTTTTTAGTGTTAATTTTTCTCGAGTGGTGTATGTTTTAGCGTAACTTTCACCACCACCTATATAAAAAGTGATAAGGGAAGGAAAATTCATGGTTTTTGCTTCTTCATTACCTTTTAGATAGAATATGCTCCGATTAATGGGTGTGGCAAATCAATCAAGTCTAAAGTGGTTCCGGAAGGTCAAGAGAAAGACACTCCAGAGAACAAACCTGGTACGTGAGTGACAGTAAAAGTAGTAATGTTATTTTTAACTCCTTCAGTACTGAGACGCATTTTTTACCTTGGTTTTTGGGGTGTGATTAGACGATTTTATTTGCATTAGAAAGTGTCTATGGAAGTCAGAAGGTTAATGGCGAGACTCCTCACTATTTTAATCCCCACATAAGTTTCTGAAGCCGTATAAAATCACCAAATAGTAAGCAGAATGAATATGAAAACGCGTCCCAGTACCGAATGGGATAAGACTCAAGCAATGGAACCTGTGTGGGAGATCAAAGCAGGAACCTTGACGTAACTCCATGTCAAGAGTAAAGAGAGTCAACAGTTCACCAATATACAGGTTTACTTGTTTCACTTTATCTTTAATACATACCATGCTTTGTTTCGTGACTCTCTACACACGAAGAAAGCTGGTTGTGTCATCTGCTTTGTCTTCTCTATGTATTTTTTTTTATTTTATTTACCAAGCTGTTTTCTATTCGCCAGTTCCTCTTTTTCTTACTTTTTTTTTTTATGTATTTTCGTATTTCCATCTAGTGTTTCATCCCATCGTTAGAGAGGAGTCAGTCTCATCTCGCTCTTCGCTATCTTGTTTTCTTCCTTTACTTTGTCCTTTGCAGTTCCATCATAGGTTTTTCTGGGTGTTGGGCGTGTAATTACAGGCTTTGTGGGAGTGTTTACTATTTTTCACACACATCAACACTGTTTTTATGCTCTTGTTTTCCTCAACGTATGTGAAATTTTGCTTCCCTCCGTCCGCAACATTGTCACTCACGCCATGCCTCAAAGAACTTCATTTATTAGGGACGTAAATGACTTGTGGCCCTTATCTTTAGGTTTACCTCGCTTGTGTGTGTTTTCCTTTTATAACTCCATCCAGCCTCATTTCAGGATATCATCAAGTTAGTTAACATTATAGCGCTGATGAGTTGAGTGAAATCTGAGTCTAAAATGCTCTTCCTTTGTCCTTTTAAGATAGTCTCCTGTACTTCCTATACGCAGCACCAATCTTACACAAATATACAGTAGCTGCCTTTGTCTGTGTCACTTGCTTGTTCAGCTTCAATTCAGGTTAACTAATAAGTTGAGTCAAATCTGAGTCTAACAAGTTCTTCATATGTCCTTCTAATTAGTCTTCTGTACTTCCTATACGCTTTCTGGCAGCACCAATCTTGAACCAATTCACAGTAGCAGCCTTTGTCTTTGTCACTTGCTTCTCCAACTTCAATCCAGGTTAAAGGTAGTGGACCATGAACGTTCTTTAAACACTTCCCTCCTTGACTACACACTACACGCTCACGAATCCGCAAACTATTCCGCTTCCAATTATATACAACAACTAGTCTCGTATACTTCTATAGTAATAATAAGTATAAATGTAGAAAACAAAATTATAAGCCATTTTTAAAGCTATTATTGGCAAAGTAGTCACATAACATCAATTCAAGCAACACATTTAAAGTTCTACTGAAGGTACTTGCAGTAACTTTAGTATCATTTTAGAGCTTCTAACTTCAATGGTCTTAATTGAATATAGGTTCTAATATGCGATTTTCCTTATTTCTCTGTGGTTTTATTTCTTTTTCTCTAACGAAGCTTGAGTTGTTACACGAAGCCACTAGAATGCACAATTTCAAGAGTTTTAAGCATCTCTCCTGTCCTGCTGACGTTGTTGCTGAGTCCCCTTCCTTTCCTCTCACTACCCTGATGTCCTTTCTCCGTGCTCTTAACGTTCTTCATCTGATCTAACCCCTCTCGATCCTTTCCCCCAATCCCTGCTTTGCCATTACCATATGATCTTTTCTCCTGCCTGGCCTCAATATTACAATTACACTGAGCATCTCCAGCAGCTGCCTCCATGATGGACATCAAAATAGAACTGGCTTGTATTTCCTAACAGATACAAAAATCCTCTTCTAGATTTTGAGATCTGACATTTTTCAACCAGCTGTACTTTCTTGGATTAATTCTACTCGAGCAAAACATTCGTATGACTTGCTTTTCTGGTCAAGTGTAGAGGAAGGAAGCTGAAGGGAGGAAGTGGGGGCTTATGGGGAGCTTTTCCCTCTTACATCTGATTGACGAGCGCAGGTTTTCCTAAGAAGTAAGGATTTCTGAGTGATATCCTTGCGGGTATTACGGGATTTCATGCTACCGAGTATTCTCCTCACTCTGGCATAGATTCTGTGATACACTCCTATTTCATCAGTCTGGGATTTCCCAATGTATAAATGACTTGTATGTATGTGAGTGTTGTGTTTGACTTGGCGGGAAAGAGAGAAAGAAAAATATATATTCACACTGGTGGTGAGTGTTAGTGGTGGTGGTAGAAGTAGAAGTAGAAGCAGTTGTAGTATATACAGCATAGTAGTACTAGCAGTGATGGTGGTGATGGTGATGGTGGTGGTGGTAATGGAAAAAGTCTAGTTATCATCGGAATTGCGGGATATCAGAACGGGAACCTCGACAACACGGATGATGAAGCCCACCTCATGGCACGTGCTGAAGAAAGAGGAAAAATAAACCTAAGAGAAAGCCATAGCATATGAGAACGTTGGTCGCCGATCTAGGGAAGAGCAGCTAGGCCTATGTGATGGATTCAGGGATGTCAGAGAGAATCTTTTATGTAGGAATGATCTTATGACTGAGGAAGATATTCAAAGCTGCGGTCAGATGAATAGTGTCAGCTCTGGTACTCTGCCTGACTGTTTCTTGACTTGCAATCCAATGGACGATTTCACGAGAGCAATATCAAAAAACATTTCTCGAATAAAACTTGCCAGTACTAATGGAAGTGTTTTCTGTAACAATTATTATTATTATTATTTTCTGTTCCATAAAAAACCCCAGACCTTTTCAACATGTTTGTACTAAAGTCTCGAATAATTCTATAGCTTGAAAAGAACAAAAGCAGCTTCCAGTGTACTTTTCCACAGTACTGACGTATATATATTTTCTGTAGTGCTCTAGACACAAAGAAACAGTAAAGGGACTTCACAATTTTTCAAAGTAATATTCGAGAACATTCTTTCAACATAAAAGGAACGAAATATCGATGGAGTTTGTACTGTAACCCTCATTAGCGGTAGAAGCATCAGTAGCAATGGCAGTGTACTGTTACCATTCATCCACAACATGTTAGGTGTGAGGTAACGAACCTGCGTGAGGGATCGGATTCCTTTAAAGGGGACTAATGCATACATGCGATAGGCAGGGAAAGAAAGAATCAGGCCGTGTTATAAGCTTATGAAACGCAGCTAAACACACTTTTAACAATAGTAGTAGTAGTAGTAGTAGTAGTAGTAGTAGTAGTAGTAGTAGTAGTAGTAGTAGTAGTAGTAGTGGTAGTAACAGTAGTAGTAGTAGTAGTAGTAGTAGTAGTAGTAGTAGTAGTAATAGTAGTAGTAGTAGTAGTAGTAGTAATAGTAGTTATAGTAGTTGTAGTAGTAAAAGAAGCAGTAATTGTTGTAATCGTTGTTGCTGTTTTTGTTGTTGTTGTTGTTGGTGCTGGTGCTGGTGCTGGTGCTGCTGCTGCTGCTGCTGCTGCTGCTGCTGCTGCTGCTGCTGGTGATGTTGCTGCTGTTGTTGTTGTTATTGCAATGTATAAATTATGATTATAATAATAACTAATGATAATAGTCACACTACTACTACTACTACTACTACTACTACTACTACTACTACTACTAATAATAATAATAATAATAATAATAATAATAATAATAATAATAATAATAATAATAGTAACAATGGTAGTTCGTACCGAAACCATTATTATGTTTTCATAATCATGGCCATGTCTCTCAGTGTGTGTGTGTGTGTGTGGGCGGGTGATTGAAGTCAAAACAATGGTGCTTCTAAATCACTTCAAAAACATCGCAGCTCTTTTCCATAATTAGCAAAATACTGCTGGTTTTTAATACTTCAAAGGATTGTTTTATTCCTTCCTTTCTTCTCTTCTGCCTCCCAATCCAATATCTGGTGTTGGATCATCTCATATTTCTGCAAACTCTGTGTAGACTTTTTCTTTCCATTCTTTACTTTTTTTGAAAATTTTATAAGCGTTGCTAGTATTTGTTCGCTGCAAAGGTAGGTTACCGAGTTTTTTGCCTTATTGGTGAGAAAATTTCAATTAAACTTTGCACAGTGTGTTCTGTGGTGATTTAGCGGGTCACACCTGGTGTGTGGCCGCCTGGTGCTGGTGGTGCTCGCCAAGAAGTGTTCATTAACGCTCAAGTGAGTAAGTTAGAAAGTAAGAAAGAGAAGAGAGTCAGACTGAAAACAATTAAGAAAAAACCATCACCACCACCAACAACAACAATAACAGCAATAACAACAACAAAAACAGTACAAGTTGTTTTTCACCCCACCTGAATTCTGTTAAGGTTTATTTATATGCAAACAAAGGACGATTGAATGAAAAAAAGAAATAGAGGAAGGTTTATCGTATTGCTGTATTTACCAGGAGGACAGGAGCTTCTGCTAACTGAATGCACCACTGACTCGCAGGGAAACGTTGGGAATCTTTTCATTGGCCTGAGGATGACTCTTGCAAAGGTCACGGGATGCAGGATGGCTTGCAGCACTGAGCAGCGTAAGGCAACGTGGTCTACCGCTGTGAAATCCTTCCACTCGTAACATTATAGCATGAAATGTATTGCTGTTTCATATGTTTAACACTGAGTATATATATTAAGAGAAATTCAGGTTTAGGAAGTAAATGGAAAGGAGCTGGTTCCCTAAGAGTGGTTGGTGAATGGAACGGACTCAGTAATCATGTTGTTAGTGCTGAGTCAAAAGGAAGCTTTGCAAGATTAGATGAATTTATAGATGGGAATGATAGATGGAATTAGGTAGCTTTGCTCATACAGGGACTGCCACGTGTAGTCCTGACAGTCTCTTGCAACTTCTCTCATTTTATTATGTTATGTTTTAATAATGTTCTGTTATTTACTTGCAACAGCTTTATAAAATGCTTCAAAATTCCAAAGCGAGAGAATTGATAATATCTCATCTTTATTTACCATTCACATTAAAACAGGTAAATTCACAAGACACACGGTAAAGTTTCCTGTCAAAACCACGAGCCTTCTAAAGTATCGCCGTCATTTCAAACAAAGTATCGCCGCCAGCCACAGACGATCCCTGCCTCTAAACACGGATCATCGCCGCTCGCCACATCCCAGACAATCTCCGCTTACCACAAGTGTTCTGCAGTCACCACAAGCAACGCCTGCATATGACACCACGATTTCCATCCTCCACAGACCAAACCTGTCCACCGCACGCATTCCTCGCTCTCCTCGGCATCTTGACACGTTACAGCTTAGGTTCAACTCCTGCTTTTGTACTTCCCACTTTCTATAATCTGAACATAGGAGAAGTTTCAAGACAGTTATCCTCCTGTTCTAGATTATCCCTTTTTAATATTTTTTCGAGAGACGGTCGCTTCAGTGGGCTTTTTTCTCGTTATTTTTCTTCCCCCTCGCCAGTGTCTCTCTTATATAAGAAAATGTATAAAAGACTCGGGTAGCGCTACAAAATATGTGAGTTTCGTGGTGGTTAATATCCGGTTTGAATTGTTATTGGTGTGTCATTATTCAGTCTTTATTTACTATTGGTAAAAACATTTCGATACTTAACGAAACCCTAATTTTTTTAGATATTCCAAGTGTATTTATTTTGTTTATTTATCCTTTCTTTAAATTTCTTATATTAATTTTTCTTTTATTTATTTATCGATTTCTTTTATTTTTGCTCGTCTACATCCTTCATGGACACAATATTTCGTTGCTTACCACAGAAATACCTTGAACCCCTTCAGTACCATGACACGTTTTCATATTCTCTTTGCTTACTATTTGACGATTTTAAACAGCTTCAGAAACTCATGTGGGGGATTAAAATAGTGAAGACTGAGGCCATTAACTTTCTGCGCTTCATAGACCCTTCCTAATGTCAATACTATAGTCTAATCGTACACAAATCTCAAGGTAAAAATGTGTCCCAGTAATGAAGAGATTAAAAATATATACACCTTATATTATCACACAAACATACACCAACTTACTTTAACTCTAACCAAACATATACCCTTAACAAATCACGCAGACAGACGTACACCATTTATCAACGAAAACATGACAGGAGGTAAAGTCTTAATTGCAGTAACATCCACTTACAACCTCCATTGACCTATTGTAAATGCAGAGATCTAGCTTGGCCCGCTTACTACCCGCCCCTTGCCCAGTGTAATCTCAGATAGTCCCCGCGCCCCGCCAGTGAGCAGCAAGCACAAAATCAATGCTCCGTTCGTGAATAAATCTGCCATAAAGTAACGTAGGAAATTCATAGTAAACCTTGTACCAATATTTTTTCTCTGTTTATTTTTTATGGTGCGTGTTTTGCGTGTTCTTTCTATATCTTGTTTTTTTTTTACTTTAATTTTTCTCTCTCTCTCTCTCTCTCTCTCTCTCTCTCTCTCTCTCTCTCTCTCTCTCTCTCTCTCTCTCTCTCTCTCTCTCTCTCTCTCAAGACGCTCAGGAGAACCCTTCTCCCCCAAATCTCTCTCTGACCTTCCACTGCAGACGAGCACTCCGCTACTAATTGAAGCCATCACGCTGAGTCTCTCCCTCACACACACACACACACACACACACACACACACACACACACACACACACACACACAACACACAACACACACACACACACACACACACACACACACACACACGTACACATTCATTATTTACATATGCATAATATACGAGTGCATACATTTACGAACACGGATAAACAAGAAACACACACACACACACACACACACACACACACACACACACACACACACACACACACACACACACACACACACACACACACACACACACACACACACACACACACACACACACGAAAATCCATTTAAAGCCGAGAATGCAGGTATAGGAAAGGTTATCTGATCGGAATGCCAGCCAGAGAGAGAGAGAGAGAGAGAGAGAGAGAGAGAGAGAGAGAGAGAGAGAGAGAGAGAGAGGAGCCAATGTGACAGCAATGTTATTTTCCTTTATCAAAAATTCAAAATCTGAATAATGAAGAGCTTGGTGATTGGTGATTTAATGAGAGAGAGAGAGAGAGAGAGAGAGAGAGAGAGAGAGAGAGAGAGAGAGAGAGAGAGAGAGAGAGAGAGAGAGAGAGAGAAGGGCTGACGACTCCCCTCATACACTCATATATGCCAAACACAGTGAGGGAATGAAGCATTATGTTGTTTTTTCCCATGTCTGTGTGTCTCCCCTCAGGAAACGCCCTTTCTCGCACACAAGCAGGCGGTGTTCTCAAGAATGACACTGGAACTCTTAATCCTGACACGTGCATTCCTTGATTCCCGCCCTCTCGAAAAAACGCATTTATGAATCAAAACTAATCTACGTGATGTATTTGGACACAAGTAACACAGCGGCGATCCTTTCAAAGCTTCACTGAAACGAGTAACTTTTTAAGGAATGAAAGAGCGCACCAACACGGACAGAAAGAGAGTAGAGGGAAAAATAGAAAAGTATCCCATCTTCGATAAGGAAACTGCGAGAAAGAATGAGAGAAAGAAGAAAGGGAGGAGGAGGAGGAGGAGGAGGAGGAGGAGGAGGAGGGTAAAGGGGAATTAATACCAATTGTTTAAAGGGTGAACACGGTGTAAGAAGAGAGACACGGAGAGGAAGTGGAAGGAAAAATGCGAAACTGAAAAGCGTTTGGTAATGAACAGCGATCCGCATAATGACGAATATGAGAGAGAAAGAGAAAAAAATGAATAAAAATAAGAGGAGAGAGAAACGCTGAGAAGAGAGAGAGAGAATGTTATGAGTAAAAGTGGAGTGAGTGGCGATGCGTAAGGCAATATCTTTAATGGTGTTGATTTTGGAGGAAAGAATAACGGGGAGAGAGAAATGGTAGCCTGTAGTAGTAACCAGTGTGTGTGTGTGTGTGTGTGTGTGTGTGTGTGTGTGTGTGTGTGTGTGTGTGTGTGTGTGTGTCTACCATCATAAACCTCGAAAAACGACAAGAGACAAAGAAAGAGGATGATGAGGGCGACTTCTTTCTTGTGATGTATGGCAGTACTATATATTTTCTGGCGCGTCTCTCTTTTTTTTTCTTCATCCGTTATCTTTTTCCCGTGCTTTGTCAGTGTGTGTGTGTGTGTGTGTGTGTGTGTGTGTGTGTGTGTGTGTGTGTGTGTGTAGCGGAACCTGAAGGGATGACAAGGGCGCAACTTGACGTGTGTGTATGTGTGTGTACGTGTGTAATGTGTTTGTGGAGGAGCGTTTGATCACTTACAACACACACACACACACACACACACACACACACACACACACACACACACACACACACACACACACACACACACACACACACACACACACACACACACACACACACACACACACACACACACACACACACACACACACCTCCAGGCACTTAAGCGTCACCACACCTATTATTCATTTGTCTGGTCTGATGTGGGAGTGAGAGACTGAAGGAAACGGAAGAGCGTATACGGAATATCTCATTTGGCGCCTCCACCTGCCTCGCCACGACACGAAGCGACACTCCATGACGCTACTACGATTGTCAAGAGGTGGGGATGAGGAGGCTGGCAGGGAGAGGTGAGGTGTGTGAGAACCTGCGTTGCCTGGGAGAGAGAAGAGAGAGAGAGAGAGAGAGGGACTAGAGAGGAAGAGGAGCAGTCAGGAAAGGAGAAGTGTCAATACCTAGCGGCCGAGAGAGAGAGAGAGAGAGAGAGAGAGAGAGAGAGAGAGAGAGAGAGAGAGAGAGAGAGAGAGAGAGAGAGAGAGAGAGAGAGTATAGGGGTGTTGTTGAAATTTTCGATTGTGTATTTCTGTCATGGAAAAGCTGGCTAAAGGGAAAATTAATGGCCACATCCTCAGGAAACTGGTTATTTCCGCTGCGCTGGAGGAGACTTGGTGGGGCGCGGAGATGAAGGAGCAGAGGAGGGAAGGGGAGGCTGGGCAGGACTGTAGCAGGGAAGCTCGCTAGACAGACTTCAGGATTTCGAAGCCACGTGAACGAGAAATTAGTGAGGAAGAAGAATAAAGATGCAACTCAACTTTTCCCTTTCTTGTTACTTCTTCCCGTGATGGTAAAGGAGATGCTGTCTAGTATAGGGTTTTTAGGTTATTATTTAAAAGGAGTTATGGTGCACAGCGAAGGTAAAATAGAATAAAGGTGATGTAGTGTACGTTGTCTATATATATATTTTGCTTCTTGCCTTCTTAATGAACTAATTAGATTCTGCTTAGTATAGAAGTATCAGGGTATTGATTTATTATTAGAGACACTTTTTTACCGACGGAGAAAGAAATCTTATAATGTAGTAATGAAAGTTGTTTGAATAGATTAAAGGTGATACAGTATACGTCGTCTGTATATCGCTTCTTGCCTTCTCAGTCAACTAAATCAGATGTTTCCAAGTATAGAAGTATTAGAGTGACGAATTACAATTAGAGATTATTTTGAACCGACGGATAATGACATGATATCGTATAATGAAAGTTGTTCGAATGAGTGTATGATTGTCTCCTGTTTTCTTAGAAATATCCCCGTTATTTATATCTTTTGTCATCTCCAAATATAGTTTCGTGACCTGAAGCCAGGAATACTTTGGGAAAACCTAATTAAATGTTGAGGTTACTGGTTTTTCTATTGCGAGATGGAGGATAACTTCACAGAATTACTAAGAATAAACATCTAAACATTTCACAAACCTCGTAGGACAATATTATAACTATACCTTTATCGAAACCGCGTGGGAGCAAAGGCTTAGCTGCAGCAGACTATGAGGAAAGCGAGGTGGGGATTGTCAGGGGGCATAAGAGGCTGTCCCGGCGCCTTTGTGGTAGCGGGGATGTGGTTACGTAAAGTGTCGGTGGGTGTGTTCGCTCTCACCCTCCTGCTGGCACCTCTTGTACTCCTGAATACCCCAGAGGTGCCTTCTCCTCCCCTCAAGGCGTAGAAACTCTACTGACATTGTGTGGGGAATGGAAAATGTTGACACATCACACACAATAGCCATCAGGGAAGTTTTTTTTTGTGTGTGTGTTTTTGGCCAGCGTGCACGTGTACATGTGGTGCTAATGCTGGTTACGTACTTGAAATGCAGCACGTAATCCAGCCACCGTGAAAATGCAGGAACTTGTTCGTAAAAAGTGTTGGTAAATGGCGGGTCATTCCATACCAGAAAGGATAGCAGCAGCAGCAGCAGCAGCAGCAGCAGAGCAGCAGCATCAGTATCAGTATCAGTAATATTATTATTATTATTATTATTATTATTATTATTATTATTATTATTATTATTATTATTATTATTATTATTATTATTATTATTATTATTATTATTATTATTATTATTATTATTAATAGTAGTAGTAGTAGTAGTAGTAGTAGTAGTAGTAGTAGTAGTAGTAGTAGTTATAGTTATATTAATAGTAATAGTTGTTGTTGTAGTAGTAATGTTAATAGTAGTAGTAGTAGTAGTAGTAGTAGTAGTAGTAGTAGTAGTAGCACCTAGTAGTAGTAGTAGTAGTAGCAGTAACGTTACTTTGATATAAAGAGAAATTTTATTTTATTTTACATACAGACGCATACTTAAGACTGTTGCATATGAATGTAAAATTAGATCAAGATTTAATATCACTGCATTATTCATTTGCATTTTATCATTGCATTATTATTTGTTACTCTGTTATGCAGTTAGTACACGAACCTATTTCATATAACACGAGAAAATTGGATAAAAAGAAGAAATCAAACGGAAAGAAGCATTCCTAAAGGAAAAACCGTATTCAATTTCTGTGCAAAGCATTTAATATGGAAATAGCGCAAGTATGTGTCCCTTCTCCAGCAAGACAGCGAGCCTCAGACGTTCTCATAACAGGTGACTACTTATCGAAGGTACTCGGCAAACTTTGGGATAATAAAGGAGGACGGAGAGGAGGTGGAGATTGGTGATTGCTTTGTCTGGCGAGGCTCTGTCACAAGGGGAAGTGTGCTCGATCACTTCTGCACGACCGAACTCTCTTGGCAAGGAAAAGAAGAAACAATTTAATCCTCAAATGATGAAGAGTTTAAGTGCAAATTACAAACAGTTACTGATGTACTTCTGGAATTAGATCGGCTTAGTCATTTAGTAGTTTCTATCATAAAAATCTTATATTATTTTTGTACGAGTATTGTTTTTTTCATAATTAACCCCTCCAATACCATGACGCTTCATTCTGCTTATTATTTGGTGATTTTATACAGCTTCAGAAACGTATGTGGGGGATTAGAATAATGAAGACTGCCCATTAATCTTCTGATCTCCATAGATCCTTCCTAATGTCAATAAAATGGTCTAATCATACACAAATCTCAAGGTAAAAATGTGTCCCAGTATTGAAGGGGTTAATCAGTTGCCATCACTTAATATAATAAGAAAATGAGAAAAAAATAACAAAAATCTCATGACATTTTAAATAACAGATAATAAAAAAAACCCATATTCATTGTCTATTACATCCATCTCCATCGTGCTCAAACCCAAGGAAGGATGAAAGATACAGGAAGGCTGGCCCGCTTCAGGGATCGTTCCGGCTTGGCTCGCTGCCTCGGGAGATAGTAAGTGATGGAACGCTGCGCTCGGAGTGAAAAATTGCACGTAATAATTGAGGGAGGAGAATATAAAAGATGAGGGACTTTGCCTTAAACTTCATCCACTTTAACATTAAGGTTTTTTGTTTAATTCAGGGGAACTTTGGAGTATGAAGAGGAGCGGCAGGGTGAGGCAATGTACGTAGTTGTCTTATATTGTATTAAGGCCAAGAAAATCAGTATATCGGTGTTATTAGAGTGTAAATTCACTATGACTTTGCTTTGTGACATTTTGTTGAAAATATATTGGTGGAAATGAAAACTTAGAGAGAGAGAGAGAGAGAGAGAGAGAGAGAGAGAGAGAGAGAGAGAGAGAGAGAGAGAGAGAGTGTTTGACAGTCTGATGGATGCACAATAGACTTAAACACACACACACACACACACACACACACACACACACACACACACACACACACACACACACACACACACACACACACACACACACACACACACACGAGCCATTCTCATAAACGTTAGAGGGTCCAAAAAAATAAAAATGCTGGTGTACCTCATGCATATACAGTAGTGGTGCTTGTGTTTTTGATAGATCATCATGTCTGATCATTACCAGTACGGAAAACTTTTATATATCAATTACGCTGGTGCAATTATTTTTTTTATAACTGAATCCTGCACAACAGTAAAGGCGAGTACATGGTGACTAAATGATTTCATAGTGTTTAATATATGAGTGAATAATTATGATTTCTCTTGATTTACGCTGCTTTTGAGAATAGAATATACTCGTTGTAACCCATGCTGTGTTAGACAATAGGAAGACAAGAATAGAACAGACACCTCAAGGAAACAATAGGAAACGAGAAAAAAAGTATTCGTATTTACGGAATATAACGCGTGCAGGTATTCACAATTAACATCAAAACGATATTGTTCTTCACACATATTAAAACTATTTCCGAATCGCGTGTCTCTCTGCACGAGGGTGTTGCGAATATAACATTGCGTCGCTCTCGTGTCTATATAGATATACCTAGTAGTTTCCATTTAGCACACTTAAAGTTAAATAGAACAGTGTAGGACTCCATATGTGAATGAACCTTCTATACAGATCAATGAAGAATTAAAATCAAACGGTATGAAAGTGACCGAAATAACACCATTTATCTCTGTCCTTTGGCAAATTCTATCGGCTCTGTAGAAGACTGGCAACTGAGTGTTTTTTTTTTCTATATTTTTGTTGCTCTTGGCCAGTACTCCTCTCTTACATATAAATAATAATAATAATAATTCAAGACATAATGAGAATAGGGACTCAACAGACATCACCTTTCAACAGTCACGGAATCAGGAGCTGCGTCACAATCACCACAGTTTACTAATTATAGTTTGGTACTCCGTCTTCCTGTCCATTTGGCAACACAGTAAGTGGTTTTCCAGGCGTCCTTTTATAGATTCGTGGATTGCTTGGTTGTAAAGTCAAGTTGAGTAGCTGCTGTGTGCTTATTTATTTCTTACGTGACTGACATTCTTCCTCCCCTCCTTGTGTTGCAAGTTAAGGATAATAATAGCCACTAGAATATAAAGACAACTCTTTTCCTTCACACAACAGTGCATGCATCTAACTACACGTACATTCTCCATGCAAAATTTGAAATGAAGAAAGTAAAATGTTGGCTGCCATATCATCGACTTGTTTGGGAACTGGCACCTCAGTGGGCATTTTTTTTTTTTTTTTGTCAATCATAATTTTTGTTGCTCTTGGCCAGTTCGCTCTCTTACATAAAAAAAAAAAAAAACATACGGATTTTTTACACACACACACACACACACACACACACACACACACACACACACACACACACACACACACACACACACACACACACACACACACACACACACACACACACACACACACACACACACACTCTCTACGGTGAAAATCAGATTATGTATTTCTTTTATGGTAAATATCTGATGTCAGTCGCCTCAACTGTCTGTGATGTTGAAAGAAAAAGTCCATCTTTGGGTCTTCATTAAAAATCTCCCTAAGGGAAATTCAGGGAAATATGTTTGTTCTGTTTTGTTTTGGAATATCCCTTAAGCCATTACATTTTTTTTTCCTATCCTTCTTCCTATCCTGTTTTCATCCAATCAAGTACATATGAACGTAAGACAAAAGGATACAAGTGAACAAACAACCTTTACCCTTTCAGTACTGGGACGCATTTTTACTTAAAGTTTTGTGTATAATAAGACGATTTTATTGGCATTAGGAAGGATCTTTAGAGGTCAGAACATTAATAGCCAGAGTCTTCACTATTTTAATCCCCCCACATAAGTTTCTGAAGCTATATAGAATCACCAAATAGTAAACAGAATGAATATGGAAACGCGTCATAGCACTGAAGGGGTTGATACGAAAAAAAATGAATAAATAACAGAAGAAGCTTTTGTTTTTATCTTCTTCACTGTTAGACATTCCTTTCTCCCATAATCCCTTTGTATTTTTCAGACATATTTTTATAGAACAATGCTCTCATTAATCTTGTAGCTTAGAGAAACAGAAAACTGGTCTCATATTCTTTCTATTCTCCATATGACCAAGTAGATTATGATACTAAATTGCTGTCAACGTTACTCAGAGACGAATATAACAGTGAAGGGGGTTGGATATTCCGTTCTGTGCTGCTACGTATATGAAAGATGATCCGTGGTATAGGTATAATGTAACGTGACACTCCACATGATGCTACTGAACTTTTGATATGTGTTGCAGTGTGTTTGTAATGGAAGCAATTGTTTGGCATTCATGTGAGCGGGGTGTTGTTTGTTGAGGTGTTTGTAGGCATCATGTCAGTGTGTCCTGTGCTTTGCGAGTATTTGTGTTTGTGTTTTTATGCAGCGAGGGAAATTGATATGCTCCCTCCAGAGATTTTTGTGTAGATTGCAATCGGCATTTGGACATAAAAAGGGAACAGTGAGAGAGAGAGAGAGAGAGAGAGAGAGAGAGAGAGAGAGAGAGAGAGAGAGAGAGAGAGAGAGATGATAAATGATAATAATGATGACAATAATGCATTTAATGATATGTGGCTTATCAACTGAATACATACGGGAAGGAAATCAAAGAGACCAAGTTAGGGTGAAATGAAATATGAAGATAAATATGAGTCATGTATTAATTTTGAAACATTTACATGCAACGCTTTGATAACACACACAATAGCTGCAATGGCGGTATGCTGCTGTTGCTGCTGCTGCTGCTGCTGCTGCTGCTGTGTGTGTGTGTGTGTGTGTGTGTGTGTGTGTGTGTGTGTGTGTGTGTGTGTGTGTGAGTGTGGGTAGGTGGGTGTTAGCAAGTTTCTTTTCACTTTAATGAACATTCGTTATAACTAGTAAAAGGAAGTTCTTGCGAGACTTATTATTTGGATCAAGTGTCCTTAAAAGAGTTGTGTGAGTCTTACTTTCGTTACGGGGAAACGACAAATACTTATCCACGTAATAGAAAGCAATGGAATGATATTTACTGCAGTGTCGCACATATCATTCCTTATACAATACTAAGACTGGGCGAGCTGTGTTAATCACCTTATGCAACACAATACAGTCTCACGCATTCAGTGGATAAAACCTGGTCGATTGAATGTAAAGGAGTGTTATTGATTTATTTGGCGGCTTTAATTTTGCAGGAAATGCGTTGTCTTATATGTATCACTTTATTCCCCCCTTCCGCAGGAGTGTGGTAACCATGGTGTCAGACAAGTCATACATACATCGCTGGGCGGGACCCTTGTAGCCTACATTGGACCAGCTCCATCCATCCGTGTTGGTCCGGCTGGAACAAAGAACTACATGTTGTTAAACACTGGTTCCCAAAGAGGGGGTCGCGTTCCCGTGAGTGGGATAGAGAACACGCTGGCAGGCCGGTGATGGTGAAGTGGGACGTCCTTTGTCAGGAGAGCCTGATTACTATTGATGAATGCGAACCGTCAGTCTATGCATGACCATTGGCTGGCATGGCTTAGGGTCAAAAGACGGATTTTTTTATCCAGTTTTTCTCAAATTTTCCTGGTGTTGCATTCCATATAAAGCATTCCTTAGCTGTAGATACGAGGAGGTTAGAAACTTCTTCACTCTGAGGATGGGATAGACAGGGGAGAAGGGCGCAAAGCAGAAAGGTTTGGAGCAATTCGTATAAAGTTACTTGGAACCACGACACAGCGCACGGCAGCTGCTTGTACCCCCTGACTCTTACGCCACAACCCTTGCAGTATGTGCGGGAGGCCACGCATGACTGCAGACAGTAAGAAACTGCACATTTTGCTCTGCTGGTTCAGTGTTCTAGAATTCGTTGAGCTGAGTTTAGTTCACTGAGCGCCATGGGGGTATTTGTTTTCCATCGGTAGCCAGACCACGTTTGCTCTTAGTCTTACTTGCCTTCTTTTTTTTTTTCTATCTTTCACTAACAATATCCTCATAACTTGTACAGCATTTATAGAGGATACCATTAGTCTGAACAGTGGCGGAGAACATAGTGTAGAATATCATATCAGAGTTTACTTAAAATCTGAATTGATCAAAAGAAAATTACCTCAACATAGGAAGCTGTTCGTCAGATCTAATATATTTTACTCAGCTTGTAGTGTTTGATCATTTTGTGTATATATGATAGCATTGTAAAGAACGCTTCTTAGGGGATTTTCATTCCACACTGTTCGCTTTAGAATGATAATCTTCAGAAAATAATATATATATATATATATATATATATATATATATATATATATATATATATATATATATATATATATATATATATATATATTATCCTGATATGCTATGAAATTTGAATAAATCATACACAAATTTATAACTTTCTCTGCGCTGCCGTGGCCCTTGAAAAATAATGTATTATTTTTCTGATATGATACGAAAATGGTAAAGATAAGACAAAAAAAAGTGAGGGGTGGTCTAAAATTTCATCAAAACTACGCGGGAAAGTATTAAAAAAAAAAAAATAACACTTTTTAGACACGGAAATTTTACGTAAGTGGTGTATGTGCTAAAAGTATTAAATATCGCGGACTAAAGTTTCTGCGTTCCTTCTAACGATGGGGGTTCAGGAATATCGATACGTGTCATTGGGTTTGAGTCGCGTGAAGCCCTCAAGACCAGAGTTACTGTGGTGCACGGGGAACCTCAGCATTTCCTCTGGGTCCAGCAGTATCGATGACCAGCGTAGCCACACCGCGAGGAACGAACGTCTTTCCTCTCCTATTCCATTTCATCAGTCATGTGGAAACTTTTAAGATTTTGGTGATCGCTAAATCTTCTCGTTCCTCGCTCATATTTTTAGTATTTGGATTGATTTAGGAACTCTTTTGCATGTTTTCCTTTCGTGTAGAATATACTGCTATGTTTTTACCTCGTTCATGTGTCGTGAACATGCAATAGTACAAATGTGAATAATGTTTTGTTAAATGCATTGTGTTATTATATTTATGAAACTAATATTTTTTAGCAGCAGGCCTCGCACCCCACCGACGCACTGCTAATAATTATGTACCTCACGCCCGGGCCAGTATGGGAGACAGTGATACGCGCCGGGGAGCTCCACAACCCGAGACGTAAAGTCAGGCAAAATATTCCACCTTTGCAGTGTACGATAGACCTAAATATTGAAATTAAGGGGGAAGAATCGATCAAGGAAAGTAAAATTGCATAGTGCGTGATTGTTTTCATTAATACCATGTTCTTGTGAAATCTTACATGCTTACCAGTTTTCGTAGATTCCGTACTGGTCTAGGTAATGAATCTATAGCTCTGGTAAGTAGATGAGATTTCTATATCACATGGAAGGTTATAAATGAAGTAATGCCTATGTTTGATTTTTTTTTTTTTTTTTTTGCAGAATTGGTCGGAAAAAAAGAACATCCATAACAAAAGTGTCGAGGAAAGTTGACAAGCGGACCAAACGGTAAGTAAATTCATTAGTGTGTGTGTGTGTGTGTGTGTGTGTGTGTGTGTGTGTGTGTGTGTGTGTGTGTGTGTGTAAAATTAATTAGAAAAGAAAAAAATATAAATAACACATACAAAAAGCATGTGGTCAGACAACTTACTAACAAAAGATCCAACCTTCAAAAGAAAATCCAAATCTTAGGAAACTGGAAGAGGAAATGATTCAGTGGGTTCAAATTATTGGCAATTAATGGAATGGAAAAAAAGAATGTTGTTAGATTATACGAAAGTTAGGTGAGTAAAATGAGATGAAAAATGAGTACGGAATTCTGTTCAGAGGGATGAGGGAAGGAGTTGGGGTGAGAGAGGAAAGGACTGAGGGTGATGGGAGGGGCAGCCACGGGAGGGGTGATGTGATTAACAAGTCAAGAAGTTAAGATGGGATTTTTTGAGGCTGCAGAAAACGGCGCGCCATTACCTAAGGAGTTTGGAAGTAGCTGTAAAAGTAGTATAACATAATTATCAAGAGACAAAAAAAGGGAATAAGAGGAACGTGCAGTGTATTCTGATAAGGCGATAAGTGAACGATAAAAGATACAGAAGAGGAAGTGAGCATTATATTAACCCCTTCAGTACTGGGATGCAATTTTTACCTTGTGCTTTGGGTATGACTGGACAATTTTATTTAGATTAGCAAGGGTCTATGGAGGTCAGAAGATTAATAGCTAGTCTTCACTATTTTAATCCTTACATAAGTGTCTGAAACGCTATAAAATCACCAAATAGTAACCAGAATTAATATGAAAACGTGTCATGGTACTGAAGGGGTTAAATTGTTGAAAATTGCAAATCTCATCAACACAACCTTACTTAGAACTACTAGTAAAATCCACTGCTTCAAGAAAGGGGAAGGAAATCATGAACTAAACTCGTATGGTTATGCTTTTGAGTTGTCCCAAACACGTGAGATGCAAGCCATATGATCTGAGCTTGTGTTTGTGGTAGACTTATGTGGCAGAGAATAGAATGAATGCAAGTGAATCGATATGGAAGCACACAGACATTCATATACTCTCTCTCTCTCTCTCTCTCTCTCTCTCTCTCTCTCTCTCTCTCTCTCTCTCTCTCTCTCTCTCTCTCTCTCTCTCTCTCTCTCTCTCTCTCTCTCTCTCTCTCTCTCTCTCTCTCTCTCTCTCTCTCTATATATCGTCTGTATGGTTCTCGTCATATTCATGGAACCATCCACGGAAAGTTACGAGCTGCACACACTTTTGACATTACGGATAATGGTGTGTGTGTGTGTGTGTGTGTGTGTGTGTGTGTGTGTGTGTGTGTGTGTGTGTTGGTGGCGGCAGGTGGCATTTTAGGTACAAGGTTCGTGTTAGTGGTGTTGTGGTGGTAGTGGTGGTGATAGTTTCTTGTATAAAGTGTAAAGTTATTATTTTTCTACACATCTTATCCTGCTGTAGTGCTCTTAGTTGACGAGGAAGACGCGACAAAGTGTTAGTTACTGCAGTGAACCTTCTTCCTCTGCTTCTTACTAAAACTCGAGGTAAAATTGTGGCAGCGCTAAACACCATAATGAATACTTAGTTGTCTCATCTATAATGGTGCAGGAGCTTAGAAGGATCGAACTTTTTAACTAAGGATATTTCATTCTCGTCACCAGTTGCTTAATTTTTCAAAGTTTATCCCAGAATAAACTCAGTGATGGGAGTATAATGGGCTAATATTTGCATCATAAACCCTTAATTAATTACAGCCTACGTCAGTAATGAAAAGTTGGGCTCAGCAGTCATGACTCAGGGCTGCTATGTTGTTTTAGGGGAAAACTTTTTTTTATGTTAGAGGGGAAAACTGGCCAAGAGCAACATAAAAAAAAAGGCCCCACTAAGTTCCCAGTCCCCCCCTTTTTTTTTAGCATCTCTTTGGGCAGACGTCTCTCCTCATTCCCTCTTCATTTACTCCTGGCTTCCGCATGCGCTTTGTGTCTCCACTTCCGCGCGGATCTCTGTTTGAGGCTTCTCATTTGCGAGGCATTGTGCAGAGAGCCTTGGGCCAGCCTCGCCTAACTCGCCTGCCTCGCCTGCCAGCCACTCCAGGAAACCCAGCAGTCGCAACAACCCTTGTCTGTAGATCATGTGTGAGGTTTCCCTTTACCTTGGCTCGTATACTGTTACATACCGTCCAATCATCACTACTTCCTTGTCACGCCTTAGTAGTAGTAGTAGTAGTAGTAGTTTATTGACACTAGTAAGGGTTCACAAATAGTATATCAAATTAACTCACTTAAGATTTTATTCAAATTATATTATAGAAAATCTGATATCATACATATAGGTTTCCAATACCCCAGTTACCCATTACCTAACTGCCTCGTGCCATTATTTCTCTTTATTCCTGCCTTGTCCTCAGTCATTTCAAAGACTTCCCTTCACATTTTACTGATTTTTGTATACATGTTATGCTTGCCAGTTGTTGTTCTTTCATAACTCCACATATTGTCTGCTACTGTATCTCTCACACGCTCTCCAAATCCATTCCCATTAACGTAGACCACATCACGCTTTCTCACCCTTCACACACAAACACACACATCATGTACCATTCCACACCCTCGGCACATCCATTCACACACTGTTCTTACCTTTAATCTCTACCGCTATCCATCTCCCTTGTCCCACCACGTTACTCTCTCTCTCTCTCTCTCTCTCTCTCTCTCTCTCTCTCTCTCTCTCTCTCTCTCTCTCTCTCTCTCTCTCTCTCTCTCTCTCTCTCTCTCTCTCTCTCTCTCTCTCTCTCTCTCTCTCTCTCTCTCTCTCTCTCTCTCTCTCTCTCTAAATGCTACTCATCCACCAAGAATTATTCTTTATGTCAACTCACACAACTAGGCACTCTCCAAAACCTCACACAGAATGCTTACTTAAGTTCTCATCCTTCCTGTCCTATTCCCACTCATCTCCCACTCCTTGCCTACCTCCACCACAGTCCGCCTGTCCGCCACACCTTTCTCCTTTCACGCACTCAAGGGACAGTATGCATGTGATTACTATTTCGAGGGAGAGGAGGGAGAGAAGGAGGGAAGGTAGAGGAGATGATAAGTGATTGTTGCTTATACTAGGTGTGTGATACTTCTTATTAGTGTTAGGAGCCTTCATTGTTTCTGTACTCTTCACTATTTCCTCCTTATCATCTCTCTCTCTCTCTCTCTCTCTCTCTCTCTCTCTCTCTCTCTCTCTCTCTCTCTCTCTCTCTCTCTCTCTCTCTCTCTCTCTCTCTCTCTCTCTCTCTCTCTCTCTCTCTCTCTCTCTTGCCACTTTGCGTCCACGCCCACACTCAGCCCTCCCCGTCTGTTTAGATTTTCACTTCCACCCTTTCATTTATCTCCGTGCTCCAGCTTCAGCTCACAACCCTTCTCTTTTTTAACTCTTCCTTCCCTTTCCCTTCCTCTTGTCCTCCTCTCATTCCACACTCTTTTCCCTGTTCTCTCTGTAATAATTCCCTCGTAATAAAACGTTTTCCACCAAAAGGAGAGCGTAGTTTGTTCGGATAAATAAATAGATCTGCATAGTAAAACCGCATAAATATGACCAGCAGGGGGTCTGCATGACGGAAGGAAAGTGAATTCTTTTATCGGTAACGTAATAAACTTCTATTTGCGTGGTCGGGAAACTCTTTTGGGTGTATTATGAAAAGTAAAACTCCCTGTGTTATTAAAGGATGGGGAGAGAGGAAGAGCGAGAGAAAGAGAACGAGAGAGAATGAGAGGGAGAGGGGAAGAATAAAGGGATTGGAGCAGCCGGAGCAAGGATCGCTGCTACAAGGTGCAACAAGAGAGCTGGGGTAAACATTGCAGCCTGGGAGAAAATTTGCCGTGAGGAGCTAATAGGAAAAGAGCAAGAGAACACACCAATAGAAGAACCCTATGGTCGAGTTTCAGGGCGAAATAGTTACAAGGGAAAACCAATTGGCGAGGGGTCACTAATGAGGCTTAGGGGCGGGTGCTGGTGCAGGCGAGAGTGTCATCTGCAGGGAATCACGTCGATGAGTTCTTGGTGACGATGCAGAGTTAAGGAGCTTGCAGGAACACTGTGGAGAGAGGAAGGAAGGACGCTTGTGTGTGTGTGTGTGTGTGTGTGTGTGTGTGTGTGTGTGTGTGTGTGTGTAACAAGATATGGTTTTGATATTCATGCTGCTCTTTAAATGGTCTGTGTTCGTGTGTTCGTGTGTGTGTGTGTGCCTGTCTGTGTCTGTGGGTGGTTTTGAAACAATTCCTGCAGCTATTCATTTTTTTCTTTTTGAAGTATTGAACTGTATATTTGTGTGTATATTTTTAACGTGACCTTTCCTTTCTCATCTATTTTTTATTTTTATTTGTGTGTGATGAATAGAGAAACACAGTTGATATTATATGCAAATGTTAGACGAGATTGACATTTACTTATGTATTTACTTGAGGTCACGTATATTATCGCTGAGAGAGAGAGAGAGAGAGAGAGAGAGAGAGAGAGAGAGAGAGAGAGAGAGAGAGAGAGAGAGAGGTATGGAGTAGATGAAAGCGTAGATAAATGACGTAACCAGACACAGACAAACAGACAGATAGGGAGACAGGTAGATAAACATGCTTAACTATTTCAATACTGGAACATATTTTCACCTTGAGATTTGTGTGCGATTAGACCATTTTATTGACATTAGGAAGAATGTTTGAAGGTCAGAAGATTAATGGCCACAGACTTCTCTATTCTAATTCCCTCATGAGTCTCTGAATCTGTATAAAATCACCTAATAGTAAGCAGAATAAATATGGACACGCGTCATGATACTGAAGGAGTTAATCATTACATGTATCACGGTAATGTTACACTTCTCACAGTAAAACCTGGGTATGCTGACGCACTGAATGACATCTGGTTTGTTTCATTAATGCGTACCTTTATTGATATCCCTCTCTCTTTAAGCTTACATGATGCGGTGTGTGTGTGTGTGTGTGTGTGTGTGTGTGAGTGTGAGTGATTGGAATATGTTTGATTTTTCATTACTGGATAGTTTGAAGTTCACGTCAGTTTGTGGGTGCTTGGTATTTTGTTTCTGGCGTGTCTATCTCAGTGCTTGTGAAAAACGTAAAGCAATGAGTGACATACATACCTTGGTGCGTTGATGATCTTTTCTGTATTGGACATGTCTAAAAGAGTCTTGGGTTTTGGGTTCTTCTCTTTCGCTACGTCTCTATCTTGATACTAATGAGCAGTTGAGAAGGGCCATCATCTTAATTTTCAGCATGCATGTTTAAGGTTCAAGTTGCTGTCATCCGGCGCCGCTGTCATTGGCTGTGTGTCTCTATGCCAAGGACGCTTTCTCCAGGGCTTATACATATTTGTTTTGATACGATTTACCAGGTGATAACTTCGCCCGCTTATTCAATCTCTCTCTCTCTCTCTCTCTCTCTCTCTCTCTCTCTCTCTCTCTCTCTCTCTCTCTCTAAGCATGGTTAACCACAATACGAAATACCAAATCCTTTCCAGTGGTGCACAGTGTAAACCCTTAGAATACTCAATGGTGACACGGGTTTTAAATCACTAGGACAGCAGCTGAGCATTAGTACTGTCACTCCACTTGATATACGTGAGGCACACTTCCTGCAAGGCCGACCACTGCTAGTCGTATAAGCCTTGAAACCTCTACATCATTGTCCCTAATATCTAGTACTATATTGTAATTTATACCTGCATATATCTTCCAGTGTTATTTAGTGTTCTGGAGAAATTGTCGTGTGTCTGCTGGTCTACTGGTCTTGTCTTTTATAGTTTTTGCTTTTTCTCTTTTTGTGTTTTTTTTTTATGTGCATTTTGGGTTTGTTTATGTGTGTGGATGTCTTGTTTTTGGATGTAATCTATTGTGTTGCTGGATTTTCTCTCTCTCTCTCTCTCTCTCTCTCTCTCTCTCTCTCTCTCTCTCTCTCTCTCTCTCTCTCTCTCTCTCTCTCTCTCTCTCTCTCTCTCTCTCTCACTTGAAGGCAATATTTTTCGTAGCGCACTCTAGGGAAATTCTTATTGAGTGATTTGTTATTTTCCCAGAACGACATAAAGTGATTAGTTAGTGCACTTTGCCGCAACCTTGAGTGAATGAAGGCAACAGAGGCTTTTAACTTTACGCTTGATTAAATAAAATGATCTGTTAACGTATTTCCACACACACACACACACACACACACACACACACACACACACACACACACACACACACACACACACACACACACACACACACACACACACACACACACACGATGGTATAAACTACACTGCTGGGAAATTGTAGCGGTACTTTACTGGTATGTAATAAAATACTAATGATATACAGCGGGATATAATTGCATGATTCAACATATGCAGCTAATTGTGGGAGGTATTTTCTCCACCGGCCTGGGTGCTGCTCCTTTCCTCTTCGTGTATTTGTAATCTACGCTATTTGTTTCTCCTTTTTATTTCGTTTTGTGCTTATTCTTTTGTGTTTTGCTAGTTGAAAATCGCAGCACATTTCACCTCTGCTCTCTTAACGCACTTTCAATGTTCAGATTTCTCTCCCTCCTCTCTCAACTCACTTCAGTTTTGGTGCCTACAATTTTGTGCTCTCCCGGGACGCTCTACGTATACAATGCTCCGCGAAACTGCTGCATGTTTACTGTTTACATTATTTTCCTCTCTTTTCTCTCCATTTTGTCATTTTTTTTCCTTCCTCGCTCATGCTGATTCTTATTCCACTCTGCTGGCTTTCCTGACTTTCACTAAATGACGAGTTGACTTTTTTTCTTTTAATTTTGGACATTGGTAATCGGGTTTCGCTTCGTGGTCGTGGTATTTAAATGTCACAAGGGTGCTGGTGCCTGTGTTTTGATATATAAGTATGTGGGCATGTAGAAGTAGATTGATGGATTTAGGTTGGTAATAATAGTGGTGATAATCGTATCTCATTTGTGTGCAGTGGTGAGAACGTAAATGGCAAAGAGGTAATACTGTTCTCGTGTTGATCTGTAGTTGTTCTGACGCCTCATTTAGCATCATTTATCGTTCTGAGTTCTGAGTTATTCCTCGTTCATCTATCATCCGTGAAAAGCTTACGCCGGAGCCACGTGTGATATGTGTACAAGATAGATATATATTCTCTCATCACTTGCAGCGTACCTGAGGCATTTTAACACTCCTACGTGTGGAATATAATGTCAGAACCATTCACATTAACTCTGGTAAACTCAAACCTCAAAAAACATTATAAAGATGAAATAAGATTGATATGATTTCAATAACACCTTCAAAAACCAGTAATTGCTTCTGATAACCACAAAACCTCAAAAAAATTTAAAAAGGTTGAAATGAACAGCATAGACTACATAAAAGCCATTATATACAGCAACTCTGATAAACCCAAACCCAAAAACTTTAAAAAGATAAAATAAGATTAATATAATTTCAATAACAACTTAAAAAAACAATAATTATTTCTGAAAACCGCAAATAATGACAAAAAAAAGTGAAAATGAACAACATAGGCTCTAGAAAACCATTATATACAGCTTCTCTTATAAACCCAAACCCCAAAAAAACATAAAAAAAAGATGAAACAAGATAAACATAATTTCAATAACATTTAAAACCACTAATTGCTTCTGATAACCTAAAAAAAAAAAAAACCATCAAAACGGTTAGATAGAACAACATAAACTACAGACAAACCAATGCTCACTAAATACACAATAAGGAAGGCTTAGTGATACTTGTCGCTGCCCTTTGATCCGTAACGAGCCACGTGAATTGAAAAAAGACCGAGGGCAGGAGACACTCGGGGCGGCGGGTAAAGGCTGGGCTGGGCTGGGCGGTCAGGGCTCCACTCTGCCTGAAGGACTGGGTTCCGTCTTCAGCCCTACGCCACGTCTGTTTTAGTAGGAGGAATCTTCTTTCATAATGGGCCCAAGTTCCTACACTAATGATCATCAAGCTTCGAGGCTAAAGAGAGGACGTCCTTCTCTCTCTCTCTCTCTCTCTCTCTCTCTCTCTCTCTCTCTCTCTCTCTCTCTCTCTCTCTCTCTCTCTCTCTCTCTCTCTCTCTCTCTCTCTCTCTCTCTCTTGCTCCCATCGCCAGCTCTTGAAAGCGAGCCAGAGGAGAGGTACTTCAAAACGTTTAGTAAGGTACTAGAGCGTTTGGTACTCTCTCTCTCTCTCTCTCTCTCTCTCTCTCTCTCTCTCTCTCTCTCTCTCTCTCTCTCTCTCTCTCTCTCTCTCTCTCTGCGTGTAGATGTACCGTCATTAGAGAGAGAGAGAGAGAGAGAGAGAGAGAGAGAGAGAATTACAGACCCCACAGACTAACAGACATGTGTACAGACAGACAGACAGACGAATGAAATATAGGTCAACATTTTTTTTTTTCTCCTCAGTCTTGGAAAGAACAAAGACTTTCCCTAATGACGAGAAGCTGCCTTATGAACTCAGTCATGTCCTCCTCCTCCTCCTCCTCCTCCTCCTCCTCCTCCTCCTCCTCCTCCTCCACTTGATAACTTCCTAACGCTTGACCGGTCAAATTTCACCAGAAACAACGGTTTCAAGGTAATAGGAAAGCGATTTAAAATAAACGAAGCCAAACATTTTTTCTTTAATCGCATTATCAATATTTGGAACGGTTTGCCATCGAACGTAGTTGATTCAGGTACTATTGAGACATTCAAATTTCGTCTTGACAAATATTTCGAAACTAATCCCCGGTTGTCACTGTTTATCTCTGACTAATTTGCGCCGTTCATAAAGAAATATGCCTCAGATTGTGTGAATTGCGGGATGTTTCGCGAATACACTTACTCTCCTTACACGACATAGACAGCCCCGAGTTAACGGTCACTACTACTACTCTCGACCTGTGACAGGCTGTGGAAAGTCAGGAGCCCTGACAGTAGTGATCATCATCGGGAATTAAAGTACCAGGGTCACTGCTGCAGGGGTAACCATGTAGTGTGCGGCGCCCCTTAGTGGGAAGTACACTTTACAGTGGACTGAACGGAGCTGGGGCCTGATTGACTGCTGCCTCCTTGAAAGCGCCAGGCAAGGCTGCCGCACCACCTCTTGACCTCTACACTGTGTCCACATTTACATTACACTATACTATACTTACACTCACAGATAACCCTGAGTTAACGGTCACTACTCCCACTTTCGACCTGTGACGGGTTGTGTTTGTCTAGGGCCCTGTTAATTTTTTATCACCATCGGGACAACCAGGGATCAATGTTGCAGGGGGAAATCAGTGTACGGCGTCCCTCCAAGGGAAAGTACGCTTACTCAGTGGAGTGAACGGAGCTGGGGCCTGATTGACTGCTGCCTTCCTTGAAAGCGCCAGGCAAGGCTGCCGCACCACCCCTCCGACATCCACACTGTGACTCCACCCACACGCACATTCACCACACTACATAACCGTCAAGCACCTACATAGTCCCCCACAAACAAGAGTAGACGTAGATTACAACTTCCTTTCTCTATCCTCTAAAATTCCATTTGGTTTTTCAATACCACATGGTGCTTTTCCTTTTCCGGCCGGCTTCGGCTGGTGGGATGGGTGGGTGGGGAGGAGTCTTCTGCTTTGCTGTCCTGTCTCTCACACTGTGTAGTCCTAGTAAGGACCCCAGGGTCTGTTGTTACTTGGTCTTTCCTTTGTATTCCTTTGTATTCCTTTGTATTCCTCCTCCTCCTCCTCCTTGTCCTCGTCCTCGTCCTCGTCCTCGTCCTCGTCCTCGTCCTCGTCCTCGTCCTCCTCCTCCTCCTCCTCCTCCTCCTCCTTCTCCTTCTCCTTCTCCTTCTCCTTCTCCTTCTCCTTCTCCTCCTCCTCCTCCTCCTCCTCCTCCTCTTCCTCCTCCTTACTTGTTTCACTCCCATCTTTTAGTTAACTCATCTTAACCTTCCTTGCTTGAGAGAGAGAGAGAGAGAGAGAGAGAGAGAGAGAGAGAGAGAGAGAGAGAGAGAGAGAGAGAGAGAGAGAACTTCCTTTCCTACACTTCAGAAGGAAAAATAAATGGCTAATGGAAACCTTACAGGCAATCTCGGCATATTTTTTTTTCTTTCTCTATTTTTTTTTTTTTTAGCTGAACTGTAAAAATGAAAAACCAAAGTTAGAAAAGCAAAGTATTCACGAAATTTCAATACGAGTTTGCAGCTGAATAGAGACACGGTGGGAGTCTTGCAAAGGGAAATTTCAAGCAAAAATCATAAAATTGAGACGAATATCCTTGAGAGTGAAACGTTTGATGAGAAGATGAGATATGCATTTTTTTTATTCCTCTCGTGAAGTGCAAGGCTTGGAAAAGAAAAATAACCGAAAATATATACCTCGGCACGGACAGAGAAACAAAGAGTGGAATTGCAAAGGTATAAAAGAAAATGTTAGTGAAATGGTTTTTTTCTCTCTCTTTTTTCATGTGCATCGTTATTCCTTGACTATGTTGGTGATTGCAGTTCCTCCAGTTGTGTTTGTTGTCAGTAACTGATGGACTGCATTGGGTTTTTATTTATGTAACAGAGGCAGTTACTAATAGCGAAGAACACTGCGAAAAACAATGTCTTTTCAGTAGTCAAAACGTATCTTTCAAAACTTTAGGATAACTCTCTTGAAACCGGAAGAATAATAAATAGAGGAGGCAGTAGACACCTGCCGAAACGATAATAGGACTGGTTGAGGGGATGCTGCGAACTTATCATTAAAGCCAGCTGTGACCTCACTGAACGTTTCCCTTTGTGTCTCATAACATAAGGGGACAGTCACAGCCTGCTCTATAAGGACAACTCTCTTCCGTCATGTAAAACTACATGCACCGCGCTTCACATACATTCTTCACTCAAGATTTAGAATTGGAATAAAAGAATATATGATGACTCCTATACTAGCCAAGGACTCCCATTTTCTGTTCACTTTTTAGGGACCGGCACATCAGTGGGCCTTTTTTTTTTTATCACATTTTTGTTGCCCTTTGTCGGTTGTTCCTCTTAAATAAAAAGAAAATAAATAAAGACATGTATTGGAATATCTAAACGGACAAGAGATTGAAATATAAAACAAAGTCCCACACTTACACGATTGATGTGCATAGTTTGATAAATATTTAGCATTTTTTTTTTTTATGTAGCATGTCATAAAAAGACAATAATGATAAAGGTACGAGAGGAAACAAGACTTTTATAAGTTTAGATGTTATTCAGTAAATTGTCATAGTTTGTGTGTTTTGGCGACTGTTGTGACACTCATGGTCATTCCTGGTAGCGAATATATCTGTTGTGCCATTCTCACTTGGGAATGTGTCCATCATCAGTAAGAAATTTGTTGTAATATTCCCAATAGTAAAATTCAGAATATAATACGAACTGCGACTCTTATTTAACCTCTTCAGTACTGGGAAGCATTTTTACCTTGAGTTTTGGGAGTGATTAGACGTTTTTTCTCTACATTAGGAAGGGTCTATGGAGGTCAAATAGTTAATGGCCAGAATCTTCACTATTTTAATCCCCACATAAATTTCTGAAACTGCGTCAAATCGCCAAATAGTAACCAGAATGAATACGAAAACGCGTCATGGTACTGAAGACGTTAAAAAGAAAATTATAATGACGAGCAAATATTGTGAATGAAACAAAGAAGTCAAAGGAAAACGAAAAAGTAAAAAAAGAAAAAGATATATAACTCTGCTGCGGAATATTATTTAAAAATACCAGAAGTCAGGTAAAAGAAAATCGTATTTCCGAAGAATTATTTCCAATGTAAAATGCAGATGAAGCAGTAAGAAAGAAAATAAGAATAATGAATTTTCCGAGAAGAGAGTGAGTGAATGGAGTTATGTGTAGCGAAACATTATGTAGTTCATTCCCAATAGACGCTCTTTTCATATTCTGTTCAGTGCTTTACCTGGAAGTGATAATTGAATGCTGTTACATATGTGTGTGTTTCATAAAAGCCCTGCCAGCTAACAGCAGCCTTTACCTTAAACAGTTTTCTCGCTGTCAAATTTCAGTGTTCATTTTTTTTTTTTTTTATTATTTGCTGTAGCGTAACGTACTGAAGGCAGTAAAAAAACACACACACACACACACACACACACACACACACACACACACACACACACACACACACACACACACACACACACACACACACACACACACACACACACACACACACACACACACAAATCTGACTATTCGTTCCTTAATAAAAAAAAAGGGACTAAACTGTTTCTTCATCCTACCCTTCTCTTCCCTTCCTTCACTTCCCTCACACTAAAAAAGAAAGATGATAAAAAAAAGTATAAAATCCTAGACACAACTATATCACAAAAAATACCCTACAATTTTTTTCCAGTTTACATTTTTACCGTCCATCAGGTTTATGTTTTGCGTATATTGTGATCCTCAATGCTTTTTATTTAACTAAGTGTATTTTTTTCTTTCATCTCGGTGACAAAAGATGAAAAAAATTGCCACTCTTGTCATATCGTGTTTGCTCGCTTTTATTATTCCATGAATATGTTTCTCTCTCCCTGTATCTCTCTTTGTGTCTGTCTCTGTCTCTGTCTGCCTCTGTTTCTGTCTCTGTCTGCCTCTGTTTCTGTCTCTGTCTCTGTCTCTGTCTCTGTCTCTGTCTCTGTCTCCGCCTCTGTCTCTGGCTCTATCTCTTTCTCTATCTCTTTCTGTTTCTGTCTCTGTCTCTGTCTCTGTCTCCGTCTCTGTCTGTGTCTGCCTCTGTTTCTGTCTCTGTCTCTGTCTCTGTCTCCGTCTCTGTCTCTGGCTCTATCTCTGTCTCTGTCTGCCTCTGTTTCTGTCTCTGTCTCTGGCTCTATCTCTGTCTCTGTCTGCCTCTGTATCTGTCTCTGTCTCTGTCTCTGTCTCCGTCTCTGTCTCTGGCTCTATCTCTGTCTCTGCCTCTGTCTCTATCTGGTTATTTATCTGTTCTCTCTCTGTTTCGTGTAATTGTCCGTGCATACAGTTTGCCAGGAACACGTGCCCTGCTCGGGTCGTGGCAGGGAAAGGAGATGATGACCTCAATAAAGTTTATACCGGAAATGTAGAAATATCTGTGGAATAATTTCATGCTTGTGGATCCCTTTGAAAGAGAATTCAGCGCGGGGGAAGAGATTCGTGTCATCATAATATCTGCTTCCTCATGTGGATTCTTTCATGTTTTAGAGTTTATTAATTTTTCGCGTGAGGAATGGGTCTGAAACGGCCAATATACTTGCACATTACACTCCACAGATTTTTCTAAGTGCGTGTCTTCTCCGTGAGTGTTCGTTTCGTAAGCAGAAGTCAAAAGAAAGGACGAAAATAGCATATGCATGTACAAGTCGGTTAAGAAGTGATATTATATTCTGTAACATGATAAGAATGTTTCACGAGAGCTTGTGACATTTTTGCTTGAGATAACTGCACGTGACTCAGGAAAGCATATACTGAGACTCACCTATCTGAAATGTTTAAGTTTAGTTAGGGGAAGATTTTAGAAAGGAAACTAATAATAATGTAGTAAGTATTGATTGGAAATCGTTCTCATTCCTTCCCTCTTCTTTCCTTAATCAAGAAATCTGTGAAGGAAACTAAGAAATGTAGGAAAAAGTAATATACTCGTACAGTAGAGACAAAAATAGATACTTCATTAGATTTTCTGACATACTCACACGGGGTAACTGCTTGTGACTGAGATACTTCCTGCAATTCAATTATATGTAATACTAGATTGTGCTCTCTGGGTTCCTGGAAATGCTTCACTCGACTTAGTTACATTAGTTTATTGACTACACATTTATCCAAGGAAAAAGAAAATGTTATACTGTTGAGGAAAAAATGTAAAAAAAAAAAAAAAAATAGAAATACTTCACTAGATCTTTTTTCACATTCCCACATGCATATAATTGAGATACACATTATAATTTCCTTATCTGTAATGCTGGATTGTGTATATTTAACCCCAGAAACAACTCGACTTCATTACATTAATTCTGATTTTTGGACGCCAACCTATACGTATTCCAGGATTATTAGGCACACTTCACTTCTCAGGCTTACATAATGAATTTTAACCCTTTCAGTAGTGAGACGCATTTTTACCATGAGTTTGGTTATGATTAGACGATTTTCTTGACATTAGTAAGGGTCTATGGAGGTCAGAAGAGTAATGACCAGAATCTTCACTATTTTAATCCCCACATAAGTTTCTGAAGCTGTATACAATCACCAAATAGTAAGCAGAATGAGTATAAAAACGCGTCCTAGCACTGAAGGGGTTAACAGTGTGCTGGTAATTGTGTGTGTGGTTTGTATGCAGTGTTTCATAATGGGCGGCAATGTTTTGAAAAGCGCCTGCAGTGTGTGATGCCACGCCACACACGCCACCCACACCTGACGCCAGTAATAATAGCAGGTTAGATCAAAGGGGGACGCTAGTAGTTAGAGCTTAAAACACATCACTGTACTGTATAGTAAGCCATGTTGTCATTGATGAAAAAATAAACGTTTCCTTTTCTTTTTTCATGTTGTTTTGGTTCATTCATTCTAGCAGTCAGTAAGTCATAGTAGTAGTAGGTAGTAGTAGTAGTAGTAGTAGTAGTAGTAGTAGTAGTAGTAGTAGTAGTAGTTGTTGTTGTTGTTGTTGTTGTTGTTGTTGTTGTTATTGTTGGTCTTTTCTTTTTTCTCCTTCGGTCTCTTTTCTCTCAGTTTTCCTCCTCCTCCTCCTCCTCCTCCTCCTCCTCCTCCTCCTCCTCCTCCTCCTCTTCCTCCCACATGGCGGCCCGCAAAACAGGTGGCAGTATAGCATCATATTCCCACCACAGGATCAGTTTCAGGTGCTCAGGGAATCCTTTGTTTTCTCCTTTTTCGCTGACAATCCTCGTTATCGTGAGCTGGTATGTCTGTGTGTCTGTCTGCCTTGTCTGTCTGCGGCTCCTTGCTTGTCTCTCAATTTCTGTATGTGTGTGCATATGTGTGTGTGTGTGTGAGAGAGAGAGAGAGAGAGAGAGAGAGAGAGAGAGAGAGAGAGAGAGAGAGAGAGAGAGGGAGAGGGGAATGGTAGTTAAGGGTGGTATAAAGGTGTGATGCAGTTCGTTCAGAGAGGGAAAAAAATGTGTTCTGTGTTTTTTTTTTCGCTGTTGTAGTGAGGGAAACCTTCTGCCTTTTGCTCTTTCTTTGTGTTTTTTTTCCCTTTGTCCGTCGCTGTCAGGACTCTGGTCTTTCATATTTCCGTCTTTCATATATTTTTCCATCTGCTGTAACTGGATCTGGGGCAGAGAAAAGACTTATGAATGACGGCAAACATTTTCCTCTTCCTCCTGTGTGGTTTGTCAATATGTATGCGGATATTAATACTTCCTCATGCATACATAGCTCTTGACGTGTTCCACCATTCCCTCCCTTTCCCCCCTGAGCACTCGAAATCATTTGAAATCATTTTGCTGACATTTTTTCTTTTATATTCCTCATTACGAAACGCATTAATGAATAGACAAAAATTTTACACA